>NC_072732.1:72880721-72953481 GCF_026930045.1 Uloborus diversus | reverse complement strand
ACATTCTCATATTAATGATAAAAGCACAACCACATTTGATCATTGACGTGTGAGAGCTACAAATATCGGATCTGTGTATTATAAATAAAATATATTGTAAGGAAAATGATTTTTAAGGAAAAAAGTATGTCAATATTTAACCACAAATACGTTGCATAATACGAAACTATTGACGCCACTAACTATGAGATATGAACAAGCAAATTCAGGAATTTGAAATTCTAACGAGCAAGAAAGAAACCCACCAGGGTACTTCAATAATCACGAAAAGTCTTTTGAAGTGATTAAAAAAAAATGCGTTTATAACGATTTTCATAAACTCAAATGGTGCAATGATAATTTTTAGCGAATAAAAGTTGAGTGAAACGCAGTACACCTTATCTCATAACAATTTCGGAGCGAGAAACTATCTCTCGCCATTGCTTTCACTCTGTCTCTCCTTCTCTCGACTGTTAAGCTGACAAGCAACATATATTGATTTCTAACCATCTATGCAAAGCTAAACACGGTAGTGCGAAGTGGCATTACAGATTCCTCTCTAATACATGTTGAACATGAATTGTACATGTCTCTCTAAAAATGTCATTTGTATAAACAAAAGTATGCAGTAGCATCCCCATGATTGACGATCAGTACGTTGAAATTATAATTTATTTATTAGTGAAACAACTATCGTGTTTCTATTAAAATTTAAATCGAATTTGAAACTATAATGTTGCATGCATTATAGTCATTTATTTTCCATGTTACTACTAGTGTTTCAACGTTTAGTGATAAGCATGGACTTGTTTGTGCAGACGTAATTAAAATAATTTAAATAGTTTGCATTAGGTACTAGTTAACAAATCTTTTTGAGAAATTTGGCTGCTTGTTATTAGAGTTATACAATGGCGACGAAATGGGTCTTTTAATAGGTAAGTAAATAACAGCAAAATTATACACAGTCAAGCACGCTTATTAGAATATCGATCTAATACATTTTCCTAGTACCAAATTGTTGTAATTTGTTACTTCGATCCCGAATAATGGAATACAGTCGAATCTCGTTTTACGCAAGGGATGCGCTCCAAAACTTCTCGCGTAAGTGTAAATTTCGCGTTGTTGAAAACGGTATACACGCTTGTTTTAATAAAAATTCCCAGTTATTTTTTTTACATTTGTAAAATCCCCTCTCACGGTTCTGAACCTGTTCCTACCTAAAAAGTGAACTTTTCCTGTATTTTAATAAAGCATATTAATTAACATAAAATACTGTTAAGATGCACAAAATGCATGATAAATGAGAGATAAAGAGTCATAAAATAAGACAGCACCGTACGTACATTATGTAGTAATAATAAAGTGCATCTCTATAATAGTACTTTTCAAAATATACAATTATTATGTATATAACTTAACAAATAAAAATTATGATAATTAATGTGTGATTAGATTGTTATTAGTATTCTTCTGACAGTGCATGCACATCATGCAACTCCTCAGAAAAAAATGAAGAAGAAAGATCAGGTTGATGTGCTACCTGCCTAAATTATTCTAAAGTTTCGTGTTGTTGGCGAGTACTTCGTTGCATCTCTAAAATTTGTTACTCGTGAAAAACTCGCGATATAGCCATTTCGTGTAAGTCGAATCGCTTTTTGTAGCGCGAATCCACTGTATCCCGCTCATTAGATCATTTCTTCGTGTAAAGTTGGCTGTTCTATTAGGCGGGCTCGATTTTATATTTTATGTACACAACGTTTTACACGTTAACAGGCAGCACGTGTGCTACAACTATCAACACACATTTATACAATAAACGACTATTTGGAAATCAGAAAACACAATGCTTAAATGAATTACTAACGAATGCTGCTGAAAAGTTGAGATACATTTATATATATTTTGGTGCCGTTACTCTAATAGATTGGAATCAAAATCAAGCCTATGCATAACTTCTTCCTCAACCCATAACAGGGGAGGTGAAAAAGTAGGGCATAACAAGAGGACGTGATTTCTCGAAAAAAGCGCTACTTTCTTTTTTTTATTTTTGGAAAATTGTGTAGCTGAGAGACAATCCTAATATTTCTCTTTGATGCTCTATGAACTTTTACTTAGGAGAAATAAAAATAAATTTAAATTGAAATTTACATTTCTTAAGAACAATTCGTTAAGTACTTCTTTTTTTTTTGAGCAAAAAACATATGCTGCAGTAAATATTTTACATCTATTAATGTAAACGTTTATATTAGTTATTTAATACGCACATGCAGCTTTAGCAGCAGAAATTTAAATATAGCCCATTATAAACTAGTTTTGGCTGTACATTAACTATTAGTATACCGCATTGTATTTCTGGTAATATTTTTGCACTCATTATCCCTAGAACATCAATTGCATCACGTTTGTGAAAACTCCAATCAAATGACAACTACATGTTGAACTTTTTGCATCTCTTCCGCCTAACGCGGATCAAATAAACGAAATTGTCTTCGAGTTCCTAACGTGAGAATCATGGGTACTACTGCAGACAATTGTGAAAATGAAGGGAAGGTGAGGTCCCGTAGACCGCCGTTGTAAGCAGGAGTTTCAACCAAGTCCACATTCCAAAAGATGTTAATGCGAGAGGGTGATATTCGAGATTTCAAAAGAAGAAGCTATTGGGAAAAACAGTCCAATCGGACTACGCATGTGTCAGACGCGGTGATATGAACATTTAATCAGTCCGTGAGACTGATCCTCCCCTGTTACGGCATGAAAATAATTAACTCCAAAATATTATCGAAATATTTAAAATTTAAAAACTAATAGTAATAACGGCAAAGTAATGTACAAGAGTGCAGTGTGAACGCATAAGCTTGCCAAAGAGGACGATTTCTTATAACCTAGAGAAAACACCGTTAAAAATTTCGCAAACGAAATAAATGTGATAGATATTTGAATCACTTGAAAAGGGGCCAATTTAATCGTACTTATTCTGTATTGGTATCATCATTTCGTTTACGAAGTCATTCTTAGTTAGAAAGATGTTTAGAGAACGAATTGCTGCTTGTTGTTAGTCGGAATATTGTGTTTTCTGTTCTTTGAAAGAATCGCTTTTTTAATACTAAACTAACGACGGACGCATCTTTTCATTGCTTAGGAAAATTCACTTTGCTAAAGAGAGTTCTAGCGTGAGAAAGGATTTTGTTTTGCTAAGAAATGATTGGCATAGATTTAGTAGTTCTTGCATAGTTAAATAGCTATTATCTAATAGTTCAAGATCAAGTATATTTTAGTTTAAAAATAGGTTTAACTTACTTATATTTGAAACTATTGAAATAAATTATATATAAAGCATACTGCTGTTATGTAATTTATATGAATGACATAATATTTCCTTATTCTAATACTTTTATTTTTCCAAAGAGGTTACACAAAGGTTATTTTCTTAAAGAAATAAAACTTTTCGTCCAAACACATCTGAAATCAAAAGTTCTTCATTTTTAGATAATCTTAGTGCATTGAAGGATACTCAATATTTTATGAACTTCATACCAACAAAAAATGCAATGATAAGATTTTACAATCTACTATTATTCTTTCTATTTTCATAACTTAATCCAAACGTTTTAGGACATTTTGAGATTTTAATTTGGCAAGAATGGGGGAAAAAATAAATAACTTTATTTTTTGCAATGTTATTGCACACGTCTCTAAAATATAAGTATTGTACAGTTAAAAATATTTCGCTTCATTATGCTGTACAAATCTAAGTTTAGCTAAGAAAATTTAAGTGAGGAGTGTATAGTGATTTTAATTAGAAGTAATTATCAGAACAAGAACAAAACTAATTACAAGGCCCTCCAAAACTACTATTTTAATTACATGCTTATGCAAATACAAGCTCATTACAATAAATATACTTTCACTTTCAGACATGCCGTAACAGCTCGTTAGAAGCACTATGTAAAAATTTTCGTTCAGTGGTGTAAGTTTCATGTATAAGTAGCACTAACGAATTGTATGCAAATAATGTTTTGTTTCATGAAAAATGAGTAATATTTCATTACTTACTCATTAATGCAATATCTCAAATGAAGATGAATCATATACTTTCCCTAAATAAAGGTAAACATGATTTAAATTTCTAATGAAACGAATAATTTGGAATTGTCTTAATCATAGAGTCATTGAAGACTAATAGTTTGTCATATGTCTCTTGTAGTTGTCTGCGTTTGATTTTAAAGGATGAAAATATAATTTATAAAAAATTAATGCTTTAAACAAAACGTATGTCAGGCTGTTTAAATCGTGATACTTTGTCCATAAATGCTTTTCACAAGGGAAAATAAAACATAAATACGATATTTTACTGGATCATCATTTATGAACTTAGCATTTATAATATACGTAGTGACGGAAGTCCATGCTTAAACAGACTTTAACTAATTAAGTATCAAGTTCATGTAGACTTAAATATTTGATAGAGTAAGTTACACAATAATTGTTGATAATTCTCTCAAGTATTTTGCGACAAGAATCAATACAAAAAATACAAGAATAATGTGTGTTTCTACAGCGAATAGATAGTGGAAATTTTTCGAGCTTGATAAGGTTGCAAGGACCTTAACAAGTGCCCAAAAGAAGTTTTTTACAAAGCGTCGAAAGTCCAATAAAAAAAATTAAATCGAAAAAAAAAAAAAAAAAACAAAAAAACTTATAAGCGTGATTTAGTTAGCGAAGCTCTGAAGTTTCATATGTAACTCTTTTTCATAGTTTTTGCGAGTTATAAGTTTAATGAGGCTCCAAGTTTTAATTTGATTTTTAAATCTCTCTCTCTACACGTAAAATTTCATTTTAGTTCTTCAAGCTTGGCATGGTGAGAAAGTAAGGGATTATTTTCTGAAGATGTTTTACCCGTGTAAGTTCAGAAACACAAAGCGCCTATATTAGCTAAAAAAACTAGAATCAATAGAAACTAGAAACATAATACCAGAATTTAAAAAATGAAAAATATTCGAGAAGCATTCAAACTCTTTCGAATAAGGTAGAAGAGCAGCTACTTATTGGAAAGTTTGGAATCCATAGCTTGTAAAATCTATGATTTTGTTTTTTTAATGGGATGTTCTGTTTAAGAAGAATAATGGAGATCAATCATCGGGTTATTAACGTATTTAGATTTAGACTTAGCTAAAATATATTTCTAAATCACTTTCTTTACTAATAATAAAGCTGAAAGTCTGTGTCTCTGGATGGCTAAATGTCTGGATCTCTGTTACGCGAGTAGCGCCTCGACCTTTCTGCCGATTTTCATGAAATTTAGCATAAAATTAGTTCGTAGCATGAGGGTAAGCACCTCGAAGCGATTTTTCGAAAATACGATTTTCTTCTTTTTTATGATTTAATATATCTGCACCAATCTAAAAACAATAACATGGAGGAGTAAAATACCATAACATGGACGAGCAAATTACCATAATATGGACAAGCAAATTAACATAGCATATTAGCGAGAAATCCATCATCCATCATTTTTAAATATACAGGCGAACCAAATGACCTTTTAATTTTTAACTACTGGCAAAGCCGTGCGAGTAGCGCTAGTAAGAAATAAACGCCTTCTTTTTTTTTCATTTTTATAAAGAAAACTCCCGTGGGCAGATAAAAGTCCAATATGATGAATGTTTGGGAAACAGTTAACGTAATTTCAAATGAAGCAAAATAATAAATTGTAAAATATGTAGTAATGATTTTCCATTCTCTTATTTTCTACGTTTGTGAAACAAAATCGTAATCATTAATTCCGTATTAAAAACAAATTTTTATGGTTATGTATCTTCCGTTTTTAATTAAATTCCACTGCTATATTATCATTATATTTCCCCATCTATACAAATAAGTTTTTTTTTTTTTTGAGATTGGATGTAGTCGTTCACTGAACTTAATGCAATTAAATACTATGCATTCAATACTATTTCTTCCCAAAGAATAAAAATGGGTTTAATCAGTGCACAAGATTCGAGGAAAGGGTTGGAATTGGACGATTGTATTGAACATCCAACAGAAAATAATCGATTTTCTGGAACAACATGTTTGAGGTGCAATTGGAAAACTCTTGGGTGTGGAACTCAAAGCAAGTTTCATGCAGTTGTTTTGGCGCCTATCCAGATACTTAAGAAATGAAATTTCCGAACCATTTTCATTTGGAAAAATTGATACAAAAGGATTGCGATCTTCAATAAATCAATAGGAAAATACCAAATTAGTAAAAATAAACGACTAGTTATTGGTGTTCATCAAGATAAAAGTCATTACATACATTTCACGAAATTTACGGTTATTTAAGATCGTGTACAATTTGAAAATCTGCACATAAGTTGCGAAAGATAGTTTTTTTTTTAATTTTACAGTAAAACCGCATATCATATCATATTTACACTCCTAATTATAATTTTTTTTATTCAGAGCATTGTTAAAAACATTGTTAGAATTTTTTATATGTTTTACGTTTCTCATAATACTGTCGTGCTAATCAAAAAAAGTCGTATCTGCACTTGTTATCAAAGTTGAGTTACTGACGCTAGGTAGTTCTTTGTCACACAATTCACCTAAATACAAAATTTTATTGTAATTTGTGAATGGGAAAGATTGTTTTTTTTTAATCTGAAAAAGTTGCATCTGAAAGAAATAGATTCGCGCGCATAACTTTGAACGGGAACTTCTAATTTTAAACTAACTCAGCTGCAGATGTGAATTCTGCTTAGCACGGTAGTTTAGGAGATATCGACTAGTAAATAATTATTTAAACTTAATTTCATTTTCAAAAACCTAGAGCAATGTAAAAAAGCTGCAACATCTGGTTTGTGACAGTAAAAAGTTTAATTGCAGCAAGTAAGCTTTTTTGAATAAAACTGTTGAGAATTTTTTTATATTTCTGTGTCAGGGTTTTGAAGGATTTAAATAGCAAGAGCGTGCAACCACTCAGTAAACCAACCAGTGGACAAAAACACAAATACAAGTTGTTTTTTTTACGGAAATCAAAAAATATAGTTGTTGCTGTCAATTTATGTAAGAAAACCCTTCTAATAATCATTTAAAAAAAATAATTATTTACTGGAAAGAGGTTGGGAGGGGGGGAGGATCGGGAATTTGATCACTGGTCCACATTAAAAAACAGTAATATACATAGATCATCATGATTAGGATATTTATTTCGCTTTATAGTCTGATGTAGAAATTTTTGCAATAAGACAACGTTTAAATCAAGGTAGAAAACAACATACATTAATCAAAAATTGCCTACAGTACATTTTAGTACATAAAACATAGCCGTGCTTCAAAACTCTTTACCATTTTACGGCAAGTTCCTATGCATTTATCCTCAAACGTTAAAATTCCAATTATGGTACTTCGTTAGGTGTTATCAGGGCTTAAGTGAAAATGATGATTTGAATTCAGGCATAATGTATGCAAATTTATTATGCAGATACATTTCGTGTAATCTATCCCAATTCAGCGAGATTTTAAATGAATGCCCATAATGTGATGTCTAAGCAGCTCTTATCCGATTCCCCCCCAGAGAAATGAAAATTCGATCAGTATAAATGTGATTTATTCTGCGAAAACTTCAGATCAAACAGTAAATGTAGTTCGTGTAGAAGACCTCAAAATAACATAAGCCATATATTTATGACTTTAAATTTACATGCAATAATTGCATGCGTTTTAGAAATGTTTGAATTCAAATTTATGTATACGTTGTTTAAAGAAGATTAATAAAATGTAACTCCATGAATACATCAAGTAAAGACACAAGGTAATGTAAAAAATACAAATATTGGTTGTATTTCATAGTATAAGTTAGCAATCCAGGATTGACAAACTGAGGTGAATGTTTTGAGTTATTGAAGATAAAACAAAGATCCTTATCCTACAAACGTTTAACTGAAATTAATTTATATTCACTGAAGAAGGCATACCAAGTTCCAATGAAAAGCGGCTAATTTCATCTTGTCTTTAGTAAAGGGGGGAAAACCAGTTTAGATGGGTAAAAATTTCGTTTTTTTAATGTCATAAAATGTTAGTAGAACTATTCAAGAATATTTTGCCAAAATTTCAATTCAAAACTCCGTTTAGTTTCAATGCTATAAGCACTTAAAAAACTGAAGATTCAAAAAATTTCACAGCAGTTTTTTTCAATCGCGTTTTTCTCAAAACGACTTTTTCGTGTGCATTTTAGCGCAAAATGCCATTCTAGCGCAAATTATAGGCCAAGCGTTCTGAAATTTTGTGTAAATATTCTTTATTCAATAATACTCTATATGAATCTAATTCTGGGATGATATTATTATTAAATATATATTTTTGAATGCAAAAAAAGTTGAACAAAAATGGTAGGAAAACGTAAATTTTATGACCAAACACGTCAAAAGCTTGAAATGTTTTATTTTTTTAACCAGAATTATAGGTTCCTGTTCTGAGGAAATATGATGTTAACGATTTAAAATAAAATGTGATGATTACACAGATAAAAATTGTGACTTCAGGAATGCACATCAGCAACAAGCTCTAAAGGCGACCATCCATCGACATCAGCTTCTAACTCTTCTATTTCTGGCAGAAATGACTTGAAAAAATTTCAAAGTGTACTTTAAAATATGAATAAAATAAACTTCAACTTTGATCAAATTCTGATTATTCCTTCCTTGTTGAAAAAATTCACTAAATTTTCTGCCTCTTAAACTGGTTTCCCTCCTTAATAAACATAACCATTTCAAACACACGATGTTATTTTAAAAAAATTTCAGGAATTCATATTAGAGTCACTCCCCGAAAAAGGCAACTCTTTGTCCTAAAAATCTTTTTGCGTGAAGTTTCATGTATTTTATTAAAAAGTAATAATTTTAAAGGCTAATGACGAAATTTTTTGCTTAAGATATCACACATTAATTTGAATCTTGTTAAGCAGAAAAAATTTGTTCATTAATATTTTTAAGTATTATTGAGACGTTACGTGCAGAACAAAATGGCAGTTTTCCATGGAATATCCCATTCACGTTTTACAGCAGTGGATAATCTATAATTAGTCACTCTTATAAACATTTTTGTATGCATTGTATACAAAGGTAAAACAAGTTTAAGATTATTTAAAGAACAATATAACAAATAAAACAATGATTTATATTTTGCATATGTATTACTAGTTTATTCTGTTTAATAAAAATAGCTAAAGTGATATTTACCATAAGGCATTTGATTTATACAAGCTAGTACAATGGCTACTTGTTAGATAAAGAAAACAGTTCTTATGGATTGCTGATGTATTTGAGAATAAAAGACAAAAGATACAAATGATATCGTTAGGACTAATGTTAAATGCCAAGGTACGAGCTGTCTAAAGCATTGCTCCTATCAAACGAACAAATAGCCTTCGTAAATCTACAGTAAATCTCAGAAGTAACAAATGATAAAATAATTACATCTTCTCCCACGTACGACACAAGAAGTCATATGATCAATCATTGTTTTCGGAAAGAAGAGTCATACAGTCGGAGTTCATTAACTCCCAAATTCAGAAGTGCTTAGATGTAAGACAGGGGAGAGAGTTAGTTCTGTAACACATTCGAAAAGATACATATTTACGTTTATGAATTTTGAAAAAGCGGGAAAATGTTAAGAGCATAAAGATAAATGTATGATATGTTCTACTTTTTTTTTAAAGAATCTCATTACGTTTCAGCAAATCTTGTTTTTTTTTTTTTTTTCGTAGTTCATTCTAAATTATTTTATGAAAAAATGGAAATTTTTATATATAATTTTAGTGTTCCCAATTGCAGATATAAAATAAAAATATAGGGTCATCTTTTGTAAGTGTCTACTCAATACGTTTTCTATATCTATTCTCTTTATCTCTATCTCTGTCCCTTTCTTTCTCACTCTCTCTGTATCTTTCTTTCTCTCTCTCTCTCTCTCTTTCGCTCTCTCTACATCTCGTAAATTCTCTATCTCTCACTTTTTATATCTTTCTTTCTCTCTCTCTCTTTATCTCTATTTCTTTCTATCTATCTCTTTCTTTCTCTTCCTCCCTATTTCTTACTTTCTCTCTATCTCTTTTTTTCTTTCTCTCTTTCTCTATCTTTGTCTTTATTTTTCTCTATCTGTTTTTCCTTCTCTATCTTTCTCTTTCTCTCCCATTCTCTTTCAAATATAAACTGTAGTTATATTAGTTATATATTATATACAACAAGAGCAATGGAAAAAAATATGAGAAAAAGTACAACAAGTGAAACAAAAAAAGTAACGAAGCATGTGTTAATTCACGTAACGTATGGATAAAATAATAGTCATACATTTGGAACGTATACTATAGTCAAAATAAATGTATATGAAACATGATTTCTCATAAGTGCATTATCTACCAATTACATGCGTTGGAATACTTGTATTAGTAACTTCTAAACTGTCAAGATAAAACTAGGAAAAAAAAATTGAAAATCTTAAATGTTATACGTAATACTTAACGCCGTCAGTAAAAATCCTGCATAAAGTTCCTGGAAGTTAAGTGAGTTTTGACGCTTTTTTACTCAAATTATGTTTTTTGCAAGCATCAATAGAGATAGGATCCTACTCGTTGAGTTATTTTTCTTCGCTTAGAATTGAATTTAAATGGGGAAGAAATTCGCAACCATTATATTATGCAGGTGATTTTCTAGATTAGCTAATACGAGAGATATCAGTGGAAAAGAAACAGTAATTAGGATGCGGCAATAAAAATATGGTTATTCTGGACAATTTGCCCCCGTACACTTGTATTTACAGAGCCTACTGTTATGGTGCGTTTATTTCATATCAATCTTTAACGCTGGAAATTTTATATTTAGATAAACTTTCGCAATTTTTTTTTTATTTATTTGGTTTTTTCTTGAAAAAAACGTGATTTTAAGGAAAAGAACCCTTTTTTTTAAATGTAATCTTGAAAAATAAAATTAACGAATGCAAACCGTAGTCGATTTGTAATCATGACTGCGGAATTTAGTCTCTCTAAATAAATGTTAAAATCAATGAGGTAAACTAATTCCGGTCGTCAAAGAAATCTGAAAAATCGCAATAAGCAATTCGCGATTGCTCAAAAAAAAAGGAAAAAAAGAATGAAAGGAAAAAAAACAACCATGCTTAGTATAAAGAAACACAGACACAATTAAACACATACGCAATAGCTGAACATTTATGTTCACATAAACTGATCAAATGCGTTCACTCTTAACAGTTACATCGCACACTAATACGCGATTTAATAAAATGGACCAAAAACCTTAGTATTAGTAATACCATTGACTTTATGATAAAATTGAAATTAGTACTAAAAAGGTTCTATAGTAAACTAACATGAATGTGAAATTTCAGTTTATATACCATGGTTTGACTCTTTACTCTCGCCGAAAAACTAAGTAAAATCAAATAATTACTTAAATTATAAGTGTACTAGATGACCCGACAGACGTTGTTCTGTTCAAACTTTGTAAATTGAAAAGTTAAAAAAATTCAGTCAACTATCAAGTGTTTGAACCGTTTTTTTTTTAAATAACTGAAAAGAAAATGATTTAAGCTGCTTGGTGTCAGAATGCGGATATTTAATACAACTTGATTCATCTAATGCCCACTGAGCAGTTGTTTTATTAACTATTTTTTCCCTCGTACTTGATGGTTTGTTCCTTCAGCCATACTGAAACGATAAAAAGCGTCAACAAATATTAAGTGTAAAAAACTAACTACCCATCCAGAACAAACGAGAACCCGCCGCAACATCCCTCATATGAAAAAGAATAAAACAATCGAAAGGATATCGTTTAAAAAAATTAAAAAGGTAAAAACAGTTTTCTGAATAAGGGGCGAAAATCGCTCATCCCTCCCCTCTCCGTCGAATCCCTCTAAAATCGTTGCTTTCAATAAATGTAGGCTTCACTCTCTCTCTTTACGTTTTATCTATTATCAATTGACATATCACAGTAGGAAATTTCATTACAAAAAGCAGAGCTGTCTTTCTTACTGTCCTTTGGCAACGGGTTAAATATTTATTTCAATTATCGTTCAACAATAGGTTAAAATAAATATTAATCATTTGGGAGATATAAACATCCAATGTTTAAATTAATTAATTAACAAAAACGTTTCCGATACGATCCATCGCGCTTCAAAACCATGTTTGCAAAAACATAATTACACACAAAAAATTTGATCAAAATCGGTCCAACCGTTTAAAAGCCTTATGGTGACAAACGTCCGCACAAAAGATTTTTATATATTAAGATTTCTATTAAACAAAGTGAGCACATTTTAAAAACACTGTATATTAAAAAAAATAACTACACAATTCATTAATGATTTTATGATAAAAATTTAAATATTTTCACAGAAATTAAAGAAAAAAAATGGGATGTAGTTTCAACATACAGTGTCCTACATTTAAATATGAATATACACGATACTAACCGTTATCTGAATGATGTCGTACATGTTGGCAAATGAATGCATATATGCTATGTATTTCCCCGGAGGCAGCACAGAGGATAAAATATGCATCAAATTGGTAAAACTTCTAACAATTTCTCGCTTAGACAACAAAGGACTAGTTTTATGAAATAATATCAGTCTCGAGCGTTCTGGTTTGTGTTTTCTGAAAGGTTTTGAATTAAAACTAGTAACACTACTGTTTTGAAACTATTTGTGTTTTATGTCACTCATTACTTCTCAGAACTGCTTTGCCGTTAGTAAATTTCTGGTAAAAGCAGACAACAAAAGTCGTAAATATTTAATAGAGGTAAACAATTATTTATCAACTTCAAATGTGTAGAAAAATTCACATAAAACGATACGCATATTTCCGGACATTAAGAGTTTATATTGAAGCATTGTCAGTGCTTACGTTTAAATAAAGACATAGTGTTCTTCAGAAATTAATTAAGCAGGATGAACTTGAAAATTGTCTACCCTACACATATCTCTATTTGCTAAGAAACAGCATCAAATAAGTCATTAAAAGCACCAAAATATTTTGTTTCTAATGTGAGAGATTACAATCTAAAAGCCAGCGAATAAAAGCTCATAAAGGAAAACACCAAAAAAAAAGAAAAAATGTTGCTGTAACAAAGCTAAAGAAAAACCTAGTACTTGTTTTGGCATTCTCAATTTTACCTGAAGAATTTTTTTAATAATTTTTTTTAACTTGGCTGCATGGAAGTCTGTACTTGTAGAACTGAAATAAGTTTAATAATCAATAATTTAAATTTCAGACTTTAACATGAAAGAAATACAAGGAAACAAGACCAAGTGAACACTTTATGTACTGTTCTTTTAAGTCTGTGTATTAACACATAATTCCAGATGGCAGCCAATAAATTCTACTAAACGTAATAAGTGTTTTACATGAAAGAGTGCAGGTACAATTTGAAAGAAACTGTATAATATATTGTAAAATTTCAGGCATGGAATATTTTTAACGTCTTGCTTCACTTTGAAATGAAAAGTAAAACGCTTAAAATAAAAATGATAAACAGAAATCAGAACATAATTTCTACTAGTTTGTTAATTCCTATTAAAAAAATAATACAAAGCATAAAAAATGTGTCAGATTTTTAGACTGACCTTTTAGGTCACAGTTTCGCAAATTGTGTTTCGATGAACAACAGGCATCATTAAAAAGCACTTAAAAGTTATGTGATGCAAGCAAACGTCTCTTGAAATAAATTATTCACTTAAAAACCAGTAAATATAAGGTTTTGAGCCAAACTTTCAATCAGTATTTTATAAATCAGAAGCAGAGAAAATACACTCATGTTTGTGAAAATTACAAGACTAAGAAGGAATTATGCAAATGAACTGAAATTAACAGTAAATGTACAGCAGGATAAGGTATGCAAATGATTAGAATTACAGAGACGTCACGCATGCGTGTGCCGAGTTACACCCTCTGAACTGCGGCGTAGACTATAAAGAGATGTAAAAGTTTCTTGGAATCATTGTATGATTATCTGCCGATGTGGATGTTTCTCTAGTACTCAATAAGCCTCGTCAAAAACGCAGAGCGTCATGCGAACAAGTAACGGAGTTCGAATTGTGCCGCGTGATCTGCATGCGTGAGGGTGAACTTACATATAGAGAAATGAGTGCCTGCACGTGGCGTAATGCCTAAACTGTGACGCGTGTTTGTAAAAGATGGACAGATGACGATGAAATTAGCCGAAGGACTCACGCCCGCCCATGCAAAGGAACGACGTCACGAGATTATCGAAACCTTACCCACCTAACTGTGATGGATCGTATAGCGTCCTCTTGTACTCTAGCACAACGTTGGAGTATGGCTACAGGTGTCACAATTGCTGCATCCACGGTTCGTCGACGTCTGCTGCGCCAGGGCATGCGTGCAAGGATTCTCCTATACAGAATTCCCTTCACCATAAACCATCGTTACTTCCGGTTTTAACGAGCCCACCAACACGCCCATTGGCGGGCATACTAGCAACAGGTCGTCTTCTCGGATGAGTTCAGATTTAATCTGCACTATAACGATTGACGTGTACGCGTCAGACGTTACACCTGGGAACGTCACTTCCCAGAGTGTGTAATCCGACGTCATACCGGCATAATGCAAGGCACCATGATCTGGAGCGCTATTGCATATCAAGGGCAGTCGCATATATTCCGAATCGCGGGCAAAATCAATAGCGAGCGCTACTTCAGGGACGCTGTGACGCCGAAGGTACTACCCTTTCTTTAGAGTATTCCTGGTACACTGTTTCAGCAGGACAATGCACTTCCATATGTCTCACGTAACGTTCAATTGTTCTTCGGTGCATACTATCGGTCTATCGGTTACGATATTTTCTTGGTCTAGCCGTTTTCCGGCTGTGACACCCGTCAAGCATGACTCGAAATGCGTTGGTCGGAGACTCGCCCATGCGCCTGGTCCGGCAGTTGGTACGGATGAACTTTGGCTTCAGATTGAAGTCATATGGGATGCTATTCCTAATCGTGACATTCAGCGCTTCCATGATTCAATGGCAAAACGTGTACAGGCTCGCATAGCTGAGCGTTGTAGCTACATCCGATATTAATTAACGCCCGTTATTTTCATTTCATTGATTTGTAATTTTAATCGTTTATTTGTAGCACTATGAGTAATATGTACAATAAATTTTACCCATTTCCAATGAGTCCTTCATGTTGTTGCAATTTTCACAAACATGAGTGTATTAAATTGGAATAAAACCCATACATACTGCTGATGTACTACCTTTAAAAATATCAGTACACGAGAACATAATTTTTATAAAGCGAAATGTAATTCATTCTAGCATCAAAATTAAACTAATGTCGTTATTGAAATCCTTGCGCAGTTTAAAAGATGAACACATTCCAACTGTCACGAAAGACAGTATTTTACCCTTTGCAGTTACCGATATGTATGAAAGAAAGTTCTCAATTTTTGTGTCAACAAAAAATAAATCACACAATTGGCATCCTAAATTAAAGCCTCTTGTCTCGTTAAAATTTAAACTTTAAATTTCGAACTAAAACGAGTTGCTTTTACTTCTTTTCTATGTTTTTTGTAAACTTTGAAGCCAATAAATATTACTTTAAATGACTTTAATTTTCTTTACAAATAAACTATTTTAAGTCTGTTGTATTTAAACTGTACTAGTTATGAAAATCAGGGCTTCCAAGAAAATTTAAGGACAATAAAAGATGGAAAAAAATATATACCTTTATGTGGAGACGTAAAAGGAAAGAACTAACTTTTTTTAGCACAAAATTTCCAGATTACTGCAGATACGTATTTTGGGATGCCCAAGAACCCTTTTTCTAAGCAAAATATCGAACTTTTAGATGTACCGGATGTCTTTACACCCAAAAGCTCACTATTTTTCATAGGAAAAAAGGGGTTCTTTAAGACCACGAAAAACGTCCCAGTGAAACACTAACTATGCTACAAAACATTTCTTATTTCCTTTTATCAAAAAATGTTAAACTTATCAAAGGAATTAAAAAACACTGTTTCAGATTTTTACAAACCACCTAAAATGAGCCGAGCGTAAGAGCTTTTTGCTTCAAATAATATAATAATTTAGCAGCAAGCAACACTTTGAAATGGGCTTCATCCGTTTCCATTACGATGATTACTAGACGGAAAATAGCTGAAAATAAAGATATAGTTTTCCTCTGAAGAACAACGTGCTAACAGCTCATAAAATACTGCTCTTATTCCGTGAGTAAAGCAACATTATTTCAGCACTTTTAAAGACATTGGATATTTTTATTGGTTGAAGAGCCATAAATTACATTAGATAGAGCGTAATAGGTATGTATCGTCAAATATGTATTGGTAGCTTTGGAAATAATGGTACTAAAATTAGGCTTTTGAATTTCTATTCATTTTATTTATTTTTGTAACAAAACTCCACAAACAAACTGAAATTGTATAGCTTAAAATATTGAGCTATACTTTAATAGTAAGAATCAATTATGATATTTTTTAAATTCTTTCCTTCAGATGCATACTTTTCTTAAATTAGAATATACTAAACCTTTTGGTTTACGAAAAGTAGATTTAAGAAACAAATTGTTCTCGGTTAAAGATTCAGGAAATTTTTTGGGCAAATATTATTGCAAAACGGAATAATTACAGTACATAAAAGTTTTACAGTAACTGCAAAACGCAAGCGATTTTTGAACCAATTGATTCACCAAGTGATTCATTGAGTGAACTGTATTTCCCCATTACCATTCTTCCCACGCCGCATTCGTGTAGTAGCTAAGATTTCATACTGAGAGCAACGAGAGCCAGGTTCAAACCCCACTTATTGTTACTTGCTTTTTTCACTCTCTGAACTAACCGCAGCTTTCTAATTTTTCTACCGCAAAAGTTTACACAAAAGTGAAATTTTGTGGAAAAACAACTAGCAACACACATAGATACCTGTACTTTTCACTTTAAGGTTAGGAAAAATGACGTTAGATATGTTGTTTATCGTTTTTAAAGCAATTTCTATTTATTTGTGTTTTTGCGTGCTAAATGTTTTTCTTTGCAAACAAAAAATTGCCTTCACGAACGTAATCCTTTGTCATGTCATCTATCATGCAACATAAAAACGATTGACTGTACTCAAAGATGCAAAGTATTAGGGCATTCAAAAAGTAAGTTACACTTTTTTCCCCATAGATGGCAGCATCCTGTAACAAGAGGGAAACGTGCGCAGACGATACTTTAGTTCCACAGCTTCCAGCTGCAGCAATTTCATTCGGATAGTTGGAATCGTTGCTGCGTAGTACGAGAAAAAAATGGTGCGGCAACTGGAAACGTACTCCAACGTTGAAGTCCGCGGAACTGTACGTTTTTTGTGGGAAAAACGTTTAACAAGTACAGAGATTCATCATGTTGTCCTCTTGTACGACAATGCAAGACCTCACAAGGCGAGCACAACACAGGTTTGCTTCGCAGTTTTGGATGGGAGGTCTGGCAGCATCCAACCTACATTCCCGATCTGGCACCCTGAGATTACACGTGTTCGGCAAACTCAAAAAACATTTGGGTTTAAGAGAATTTACCAGCGGTCCCCAGGTTCAGACAGCTGATCAAAGATGGCTCAAGGACCAGGGAGCGGATTTCTATCGTTAGGGCATCGAACGATTAGTGCTACGGTCTGACGAATGTCTACAGCGAGTGGGAGATTTTGTATAAAATAGAGTGATGTATCTGTGTCATATAGTATTGTAGCACACTTCACAATAAAGTGTTTTTTGACCTAAATTGTTCGAGTGTAACTTATTTTTTGAACCCCACTAGATAGATATATAAACCAGGAGTGATTGACAAAAAATTAGACAATATTCACGTAAGGAATAAATATCTGGTCTTAATCAGTATGTAATACAGTCAATATGAGGTTTCATGCACTGCTTAGTTAGTTCATTATAACCCGAGCTAATTCCGCTCAAGCAATTTTAGAGCACTAAACAGGGTTTGCATCTGCAAGCATGTGTATTAAACGTTTCATATGATTATTTTGATTTGATTTTTTTTTTCACGCGAACCTAAACGATTCATATTTTAACATCTTCGACATAACATAGTTTGATATGCCTATTATAGTATGCAATAACACTAAAGGTTATCAGCAGTGCTATAAGTAGAATCTTATTAACACATCGGAACTATCATTTTCATGAAATGATAAGCTTTTAAAATACTTTTTGCTTTTGTTACTTACACGTAACAATAGAAAAAAATAGAATCACACATTTTTGTTTTCAGTTATGTAATTGCTTCATTTTTACTCGGAATATCTTACTTATGTCAAGAAAAATTCTAACATATCATAGCGTCATTAATGCTCTCTAGGATGTACATGATTGGCACGAAAAGTTCCTGAAATATTTATACTTAAATATCATTAAAATGAACTGCTAGAACTTGCATGCATGTTGGCACCCCATTTAGTATAGAATTGGGAAAGTTATAGTTAAACTTAAATTCGGCAATTTTTCTCGCAAGAGTTGCATTGCAAACAGTCTGTAAAAGACAGAAGATCGAACGATATCTCCAAATCACCTTCAAATTCTAATTGTACGATTGATTTTCGCTCGAATATAAATCAAATAACTAAGCGCTATAGTTAAGCGCTGGATTATTTGAAGAGGATCTAGCGCAACGGACACACAAAGCATAAATTTCTTCTTCACGTTGAGTTATCCATTATTCCTTTTCTAACGAAAAACGAACTTGCTGCTCTTCGTATAGTGTACTATGCTCGATAGTGTGCTCGACCCCCTATTGAGCGTTCCTCTAACCTGATTTTGTACTTGAAATCGAATAAATGCTAAAAAAAATACGCGCTTAACAATAACACAGAAGAAATTAAATATAATGAAATAATTATATTCAACTTACAAAAACGATGCAGTTTGATTACTTAGCACTAAAAAATTGGAATTATTTAACAAGCAAACATATTGGGAAAAAAACACTGTATGAGCAATTTTTTTCATTTTTCACCTTTTTGTGTTTGGTTTTCATTATTGTATTTCAGTTTCGTTGTACACGCTACCTTATACAGTTTCCGATAAAAATAAGACACGAAAATAACCCGTCATGCTCTAACATTTTCCTACTGTTAGTAAAATCGAAAACATGTTTCTTAAAACATCTCGGAAACTTATTTCTGCAGATAACATGCTTTATCTCCTCACTGCAAAATAATTTCCACGCTTTACAAAGTGTAAAAATAAGTACAAGTGTGTAAACTAATGTAAACCGAAGCAGCGTTGCATACATACCTATGTATTTAATATACGAGTACAATTTATAGTGATTTAAGTTATTAAAGGCATTGAAATATAAATAAGTACATGGCTTAGTTATTGTTTTTTACAAATTTCTTCCAAGCTAAACAAAATTGAAACGGAAGAAACTGCATTTTTTTCCTGTCATCAATGTCGAAAAGTTCTTTCGAACATAAATCATTGTCATTTTTTCTTCTTTGCTATTTCAATTACATGACCCGGCCCCTAAATCTGCCATTCGTAGTATCATATTACAGCACCTACCTTTATGTAAATGATGAACGGTTATTCTCTTCTAATTTCTGATTTTCTTGGACTAGTGCCAAACTAGCATTATCTTTTTTTATCTCCTTTATGTTGGGCTTTAATAACTCAGTTCTGTCTAATGCACTTTTTGTGTTTGCCAATTTTTTTTGTTACGTGTTATTCTTTCAACATAATTAACTACTACGTGAATCTCTTTAATTAGTTAAGTGTTGGATTTTACTAGTTCATTTAAAATTCAATTTAGTCCCAACTAGTTAAAGTAAAATGTACGAAGAATAATTCGTCATATTTTACTTGTTTAAAATTAATTTAATTTAGTATATCTATAAAGAATATTCAAGTACGATCTTAGGACATATTTTATAAATTACAGGTAGGTATTAAATATTGGTTAAATTTCCCCACAAACATATTTCAAGCAATTTTGTAAACATACTTTTTCACTGTTCGTTAGAGTGGAGTGAAAATGTAGAGAACAATATGTTATATTGGGTACAACAATTTCTAATAGAGCGAAAAAGTGGCATGAAAAGAATTTGTTACCATAAAGAAAGATCTAAGATGTCTCAATTTCTCGTATACATCTTGTTAGTCTGTTTTGATGTTAAATTTTACTAATTTTAAAATTTCTTCTCCAGCATTTTCTTTTTATTTTTTTATTATTATTAGGGGAGACCGGGGCAAGATGACAACGCTAACAATTTTTGTTGCTTATTAATTTATTTTTAAGGATAATATAATTTCCTTTACATGAGCTGTTAGAGTGGTCTTTTGTAGTATAATATATAGTACCATTTAATTTTTCAAATGAAATAAATGAAGGGTATTTTTATATTTTCATACCCTTAACAAACTGTCATCTTGCCCCAGTACTGGGGCAAGATGACTTTGGCCTCGGGGCAAGATGACAACACAGAAAAAGGTTGAACACAATTTGTTTTTTGAATATATTACATAGTTTAACAAATGTTTACTGTGTATTTACATCTTACAAAGCATCAAATTAAGCGTAATGAATTCCAAAGTAATGTTGAAGTGTTTAATTATGCAGCTAACAATAGTCACAAATAATAATGCCATTTTCATAATTGGAACATTCTTCGCGCCACCACTCTTGGCATTGCAGCACTAGAACCATTCTTCTGTTGGAGAGTCACAATATTCTTCTTTACAAGCAGGACTTGTAAAGAAAAAGTATTGTCATCTTGCCCCGTGTTTCGGCCCGTCATCTTGCCCCGGACTGCCTGTCTGAAAGGATTCGTCTTCGTCTTCATTGCCATAAAGAAAGGCGATTAATTAAAGTTTATTCATGGTAATAAGCAGTATATAAATTAAGTTACTCATAAATACTAAAGAGAAACAATCTTTCATTTCTGTATCTTTAGCAGAGCTTATTTACACATGCATAAAAGTTATAACGTAGCAGCGGTAAACAATCAGTGCTTCAGAACTAACACAATTATGACAATTTCAGCGTCTTTAAACTATTGCTGAATAAAAAAGCCGTTAGGAGAGTCAGTAGTATCCAGTTGATGCTGTTTCCTAGTGGAAAACGGAAAATTTAACACATTCGTCATCTTGCCTGCTCGTCATCTTGCCCCGGTCTCCCCTACTACTTCCTTTTTTCTTTTTTTGATATCCCACTTTTAATTGAGTGGAAAATTTGGCCCTTGGTATCATAAAAGATGGAGTAATAATGTGTTTATGATAAATTTTTATTTTGATAATCCCTTTAACTTCTGATATCCAATTTAACGCGACAGAACAAACATAGATGTTAAGCACTTAATTTTTCTATTTTGCAAGTTTAAGCGCGTTCGGATCATTATTCATTATTTTAAATCTTGCCTATTTTGAATGACTACAACGATGTGCAGGGACACAGAAAAATGACGGAAGAAATGTAGATGCAATATGACTTTTCAAAGCTGATTTTAAGAAACCGTTACCACGGTTACTACTGCATTTTAACGAACCACCATTAAGACATTTACTAAAACATTTAGACGGAAAACCTGACGGACCATGTGCATTAAGAGCCATTGTCTGTAAGAATCAGGCAGTTTACGGCATTTGTGATTGTTGACATTTTTAATTTTTCTTATTTTCACATATGTTGTTCCTTCTCATGAATGTAATGTTTGTGCCAAATATGAGCTTTGACAGCTGTAACAGTATTTAAGAAGCCCATATAATAGTATAGAATTTAAAAATCCATGTCATTATAGGGGCGATTGAAGCAACAAGAACTTTAAAATCTGCAAATTTGAAAAGCACCCAAAAATGGGCCACTCCCCCTAAATTCAAAAATTTAATTTCTCAAAAACGGTAAGGCAGACAAAGCTCATATTTTGCACAAACATTACATTCATGATAAGAAACAACATAAAAGAAAATAAGAAAAATTAAAAATGTCAACAATCACAACCTGCCTGATCCTTACAGACATGGCTCTTAATATGGAATAACTCAAACAGCATTAGCTAGATGTGGGTAGTTTATAATTACAGTTTCAGGCAATTTATATTGGTAATACATAAATAAATACACGTTGACCTAAGCACTGACAAACATTATATGTATTTACTGTTTACCAAGCTGCAGCTGGCAGTTAATAACTTAAAAATGTTTTAAAACAGAGCATATAGAACGATATTACAGTAAGGTTTTTAACGAAGGTAAATCGTTAAAAATAACTACTAATAATCAATGAATAAATTTTTATGCTTGAGTAGTTGAGTATTAGAAAACGATGTGTTACAATATGGCAAGATATAGATTTGCTAAATCGGCAAATAGAGTTAGAGCCATGTGTCTTAGGTAATGAAAAAATCACGTCATCTATCTGGTAATTGAAAACAGCGGCAGTTGCTTTCATGTTTGGGTTACTTTGAGAATCCAGCAAATATAGTAATAACAATGATTACAGATCATCGAAATTTTAGAAGGCATTTTGGTTCAAGCCGGATTATGAAAGCAAGGTGAAGAAAATGATTAAACAGCAAAAATTTGCAACTCTACATTTAAACCTTATTATCCACTTCATGTATTGACAGAAATATAAAAAAAAGTGTTGCCTCTGCTTGTATTAGAAATTTCGGCTAAAATTTAAAAAAAAAACGCTTCTTAATATAGAAATTGTTGATTTTTTCCCCTTAACTTCAAAACAATTTCTGAAAAATATAAGCACTGTGACGATGCGTTAAATTAATCACAGAAGCATAAGTCAGCTACGAATTCTTGGAGTGCATGAGAGTATTGTAGTAAAATTTTCATCCATATAAAATAGGGCTAAGTTCATCACATAGGTCGAGTAGTCAGTCAAATCCAGTGTGTTCCAGTTAATTCAACTCTAAAACTGCTTTTGCTTGTAATGTGAAAATTTTAACGGCTCAAAAACATGAGAATTTATTTTAAAATGTTTTAGTTTTGACGTGAAGCATAAATTAGTTAAACGTGACATCAGGGCAACATTACTATAGTGAAAGCTTGTAAAAGAGATGGGTTGCATTCCAATAGCTAATTAATCAAGAAAATTGGAGGAGGAAACACTGGTTTTATGGAGTACATGTATAGGACAGTAATGACAATCCATGTAATGCTGGAACGTAGTCCTGAAATTATCTACTGCACCTCTAATTGTTTATTTATTCATTTTTTTTAATTTGTTTTTTAAAATAAACGCGATAGTTATCCCCTTCAGTCGGAATTCTGAAATACTTAACTAAATATCATTATTTTTTTGAAATATTGTACTATGATAAAGAGTAAAAATTTCAAGTTTGTTGACAAAAAATTGAAAAAGTTATGAAATACATATTTCAGATTTAAAAAAAAAAACTATAAAATATCAAACTATCTTCATTGTGAAATGTTCTCCAAACTATTATATATATATATATATATATATTTTTTTTTTTTTTTTAAATCAGTCCTTACGACGAAAATTCATGATTGGAAAAATTAGCCACTCACTATCTCGAAATCCTTATATGCTAGTGTTGTCAATCCCGAAACGAAAAATCTTTTCATGGATAATAATAAGCATAATTAGCAGAATATGAAGAGTCAACTGAAAAAAAATCAAGTAACTTAATCAGTTATTAAATGATTAGCAGGTGTTTAAACTGATATCAGGTATACCAGAAGTCAGTTCTGAAGAGGTTATTAAACCTTAATTTAAAAGATAATTTTAACATATTTTTTCTATTTCATATAATATCGGGTAATTCCAAGATGTTAATGTCTGACCAAATGTCAATTCTTCCACATGTGCTTATTTCTGTACACCCTAACGTTCATTTAATACATAAGCAATAAATATTGCATGAAACGTTTTCTGTAACAGAAAAACTAATTGGAACACTGAAATATTTAGTAGATACTGTTTCCATCATGTATGCTCTGATTGACTACTGTTATTTGATCAATTCTGCATCAGAACGCCGCAAAATATTATTAACAATAAAAATTGCAATTTTGTATGTAAATTACTATTGTTCCTAGATTAAAATATTTTTTAAGTATTCAAATGTGTATTTAAATACAATAATACATTTCCAAAACTAAAACAGATATTTTCGCAGACAAAAAGCTCCTAAAGGGAGAGTTTTCCGAGATTATTTAGCTGACAGGTTCAAACCGACCCAAGCTTATGGTGAATCCCACAACGAACAGATATCAGTCCCTTACTGAGGAAAAAAAGGAGGAAACGATCTTACAATAAAATATTTTTCCCTTTTATATTTTTTATAATTATGATGGAAAATTCCTATATTAAAAGATTCACATATTTTCATTTGACATTTCAATAGCTTTTTTCTTTTCTTTACTTAAATCACTATAACACTGTAACGAACATTAACCAAAAGATATATTTTTCATTTTTTGACTCTCCATGCACTTTGAATAAGTTTCAAGATTTATGTAATGGTAAGTAAATACAAATAGTCTTTTATTTGTTCATTTATTTATTTTTTACTGTCTTAACTTAGCAATTACGACAAAATCAAACTATACCCAACGTGACTGTACCCAACGTGTTCCCGTTAAACCTGCAGGACCTCTATTTTTGAAGTTATTAGTCCTGGTTTATGATTTAGTCCATGATAGTTATAGATGGGAAAAATCTCATCAAAATATGATGCAAAGTAAATGCAATAAAAGTTTGAAATGAAAAATATTTTTAATGAAAAAATATGAAAACTCATATTTTAACTGCATTTCATTTCCCTAAAAGATTATTTGGGAAACTCACAATAATAAAAAAAAAACGATAAGAAGAAAAAAAAAACAATTACGCCCAAATTCAAGATAGATTATAGTTTGAAATTCTAAGGGACGTGCAAAAAATGCAAAAAAACTGTAAAAAATCTACTACAATCAAGAGGAAAAAACATATGAAGCCGATATATGGCCCCTGAAAACTAGAAGTGTAAAAAAATATAAGTCATAAAGGGCAGCGTTTCATATATCGGTAAATAGTTTCTTTCTAATGTCAAATTTTTTGTTATCGAACTTTTTTTTTACTTTGCTTGTGCTTTCTTTCCCTAAATATCACTTTAATGATCCGAGGGGCTTACAAAGAGCGAAATTTTGTATTGTTTCGCTATTTGTTTATCTTCAAACTTTCAATATTTTAACGCTTCTTCAAATTTTGAGCAATATTGCAATTCGAAGTACGTATCTAAGACAAACGGTTAAGAAAATACATACATTGCAGATTAAAAAGAGACACGCTGTATACTCAAGTCCAAAAGATTTACTTAACATAAATAAATAAAAATATTTCAAAATTAAAAGCGTGTTTTAAGTTTAAATTCAAATGGAAACTGAGGGACTTATACCTAAAATAAAAAAACTTGAAAAACATTTTTTTTTCCTAAAATATCTGATTGTGAATGAGTCTTTGTGTTTTATCACAAATTACAATCACTTGTCCCAATTTCGATTGAGCTATCAAGGATACAATATCTGTTGTAAAAAGAACAAGAAATCAAAACTAAATGTAATCCCTTTTTACGGTTAATGCTTGCTGAAATCTCAATTTCCGTTGTCGATTACCGTGATGGATGCGAACCCTTAGAGCAGAAAATCCTTCGCAATTAACTCATCTTCAGATATATTTCTTCGTGCCTCCAAAAGTTTCTAATCTTTCTTTTCATCTTCGGTATTTGTTTAGGAGTATTATAGAGAGTAAAAAGTAGTTTCGAGTCTCTGATTTTAAAATGATTTGCATGATTACTTTTAAGATCAGTTTTCGATTTTTTTTTTTCTTGATTGTGCTGTTTAGTCGAAATTAACTTTTGTCATTTGGGAATAAGAAATGTTGTTGTTAAAGAAAATAATGAAAACGATGAAGTTCATGGTTCTAGAACTCGTTAAGTTTCTTTGGAATGAGCAATGAACTTGCTTAATATTTTAAACTAGTTTATGATTCAAATATAGACTTAATGGTTTTTTATGGTGTAACTGTTGTTTCTCTTTAGTTTTAGCAAACACTCTATACGATGCGGTAAAATGCGGGGAAATGTCATGCAGAAGTAAACAGAAACAACGATTAGTTTGAAAAATAGTAACTATGAAGACATTGCTACAGTAAAAATAATGTCCTTCGTAAGCATGCATAATCATAAACAGCCTTATTCATTAGCTGATTCGAACCACCGCAACACCGTCACAAAAATAAAGGGAACGGGTCCCCCCCCCCCTCTTTTTTGATGTCACTATACTTTGATTGTAATGTATTGCAGTTTGCTAAACCCTGATCTAAACAACCAAATCGAACAATCTAGAAAAAGCTAACAATGTATAATATGCTTTTTTTGTATAATGACAGGTTTTATAGAACAGCTGTGAAATTCTGCTTTCTACTCATTAAACATGGTTAGCTTGGAACTCGATTTCGCGAATTTAGACCGATGATTTTGACCGTCAAGTTTGTTTCTCAAGCTTTCGCAGACGATCGAAAAGAACTTACAATGGAAATATATCGTAAATCACTGGCGCCGACTCCATGGGGCCTAAGGGGGCCCGAGCCCCCCAATAAATCAAGAAAATTATTAGTTATATTATGCTTTCTAAACTCATAAATTTAGCTTTTATTTTCTTTGTTTGAAGATAGCTTATCTTGTAAAATACATTCAGTGATGAGTTTAAAACAAATAATTATTGCGGTAGTAAGCAGGTTAACCGAAAACGAGTGGTGTGAATAAAGATAGTGCTATGGTGCTGCAAGCATATTTAGAATTTGTCCCAGTTCGCGAACTTACGGGTCAAGTTAGTAGCTGGTGGGCAGCGATGCGACGCGCTCATATGAGTGTTGCTGATCTGGAAAAAATATACGAGGGTTTGATTTGTATATTAAATGGGAGGCGTGATGATTTTGAATACTTTTGGGTATTGTGTTTAAAAGAAAAACCTTCACAAAATGAACAAATTCAACATCCTTCGCTTCCTCAGAGTCGACGTATACCAAAGAAGTATGAAAACAACGAAGCCAACTCACCGCACACTTTCAAAATCCCAAAGTACTACGAGGCAATACATTGATGAGGTTTGTGAAATGGTACAATCTTGCATTATTGGGCAGTTTACATCAACTGGACTCCCACAGGTCATTGCAGTTGAACAAGAGTGCTTGCTTTTATTAAACAGAGGTGAAACAAATTTTGAAAAATCAACTGTTTTTTAAAAATGACCTAGGCATTGAGAGACTGCGTTTACATTTGAATGTGTTAGCCGTTATCACTAATGAAAAAAAAAAACGGTCTTAAAAACATGTGTAAATTACATTACCTTTTCACAAAAATACTGTGCATGTTTGTATTTATTTTTTCCTTTTTTCAAAGTCAAAAAATATGTTTCAGGCTTATCGAGTTTTCGGGGTTCTAATGTTCATTATATAACTTAAAAATGCTTTAAAACTCACTATTTTTCATCTCAAATTTAGAAAATTTCCCACTGCAGGACCCTCCGGTATGCCCCCCCTCACAATATATATTTTTTTAATCGGCGTCTCTGGGAGTGCCCTCCTATGCAAATCAAGTGCCCTACCTTTTTCAGTGCCTATCTACGTCACTGCACGGCTCCCCGTAAAGAAGAACAAAAAAACGTCTATTACAAAGACAAGTGACATGATCTAAATGAACCAGAAAATTTGTATACCAATTTTTAGATTGTTTTACTTTCAAAACGCCATGTCACATTTGTTTGTTTAAATTATACACACCAGAAAATATGTAAATTGACATTTTCAAGGTACAAAATCTGATCTTTATTGGGGGGGGGGGTACCTCCTTGGGGTCGTTTCCGTGGGAGTACATAACCCCCTAAGCCTCTTGTGATGTCTAGCCCCCCCCCCCCCAATATTTTTTGTAAGTCGGCGCCCCTGTCGTAAATGGTAAGATGCTGCCCTCGTACCTTGCTCGTTTGAGATGTCCGAGAAACTTTTCCTTATTTCTTAGAATAAAAAGTGACATGAAAGGACTGCGATTTGAAAGCATTGAAGAGGTCAAGAAAAAGTCGAGGAAGAAGCTGTCCGCCATTTTTAGAGATGGCTTAAAAAATTGTTCCCAACAGTGGAAGCACCATTGGGCCAAATGTATTTGTTGTAATTTAGGGTATTTTAATAGGGATAAGGCTGATTTGCAGAAAAAAAAATGATTTTTTTTTTCCGCTTTCAAAAACGGTACCTGGGTTTTTAAGTATATACATTTATACCGTGCTTATATATACCGTATATACATTTTTAAAAACTGGTTCTCTAGATATGAAAAAGTGTATAAAAAATGCAGTTGTATTTACCACATGATTTTTATTTCCTTTTTTTCATTTTATTCAATTTTATCCCTTTAAGCGATATGTTACTAAGATGTTTCTAATTTATTACTTGACTTCCGTTGGTATCAAAATTAAGATTAGGGTCATTCATCAAGAAGTGTAACTTTTCCGTCACCTTTTAGAGAAAACATTTTAAGAAAAAATCCATTTAACAATGTTATTTAATTTCATCAAAAATATATCTATTTAATCCTGCCAACAATTTTTTTAACAGATTTTTTTTTTTAATTTCAGTATATTTTTGGTTCACAACACATGAATTCTCACCTCCGTGGTATGTCACACACCGTGTGTGACTGTTTATGTTGCTTAATAACTTGTTTAATTAAAAATATGTACTTATTTATTTATTATTCCTTTCACAACTGTCTCAAATACTAATTGTTTAATGATATTTAATTTTTTCATATTGTGTTTTAGTTCTTTTTAGTGGGGCAAAGAGTCATGTCACACAATAAATTCTCACCTCCTTTACCTAAACACAAAATGCCATTCCTCATTAACACGTGTCAGTAATGACATCAAATTTTATTTTCCATGATACAAGACAGCCCCCTTGTTTATTTTCAGCCATAGTTGAAGTTGTGAGATTTTTGCCGAAAAACCAGAAGATCGATTTTGCTTTAAAAACTTAGTGCGGTTACTCTGACTTCTCACCTCCGTGAACTTGAATTTCGGGGATGTAAATTAATGTAAAAAAAGAAGTGATCAGGATTTCATATGCTTAACATGTGCAGATTGTAGCAACGAAGAAAAAAAATCCTTGAAAAATGTATCTATTAGGCCTATGTTAACGGGAAATTCCTCACTTCCGTGAGACACCTTATCAATGTCATTATTTCTGAGGTGAAAAAAAAATGATGGAGGGGAAATACGTCAATAATAAGCATTCTACCAAAATAATAAATTGCCAGTATATCCTCAAATTTTCGAAAAAACTATTTTTAACATACATTTGAAATAACTAATTAAGCCGTACTTTAATTAAGAGAGCTTAACATTATGTTCCCACTAAACATTAAAATAGTTGATTGTTTGCAAAATTACCAAAATTACTTCTTTGATATTAAATTGGCCTCGATTTTTTTATTATTAAAAGGGTTTTTTTTTCTTTTTTGTATTTCCGTGAACAAGGCATTTTTTATTTTTTTTTATTTGTGAATAAAATAATAGGAACTTAGCCGGGCCATTGTTTATATTTACTTTTAGTAGGTAACACTTTCATGTAAGAATGAAAAAAAAGAAAACAAAAGATTTCGAAATTGAAAAATATTTACGTCCAAACGTTACGTTTTCTGGAGAATGACTTATTAATATTTCAGTGTTTTTTAATTTTTTTTAAAGAACAGTTTTGAAACATCGAATTAAAACCTAAACTGGATGTGCACATCGAAACTGTATACATTTAAAGCATACCGATTTTAGATAAAACAAACGTACAAACACTTTTGTCTGATACGTATCCAAAGACGTTGTCATAATTAACTGCAGTATGTTCAAAATGGAGTTTTGGTGGCCCATTCTTTTACCAATACATATTCTTGTATTTTGAACTGCCGCGTTAAAAATGGGTCCGCATTTTTTTGAGGATGAGTAAAAAAAATTCACTCATCAGCCCGTGCTGCAGTTTCGTGCCAAAAAGCACGAAACTGCAGCCCTCGGATGGAATAACTGAGCTGGTGGTGTATTTTAAGTATTTCTACCTTAGCCCTGGCTTAGGGCGGTAACTTACTTCAAAATACCATGCTTTGCCAACAATCTTTGAGTTGAACCGCACCATTGCTGCGGTCACTCATCTGGTGTGCTAATTCTACATTAGCTACCAGTTTGTTTGGCTCTCTTGGCTCCCTTAAGAAGTCTTTCGTCTCTAGCTCATGTGATTCCTATTTCGTGCTGATGAGTGCTAAAAAGCACGAAACTGCAGTCCTCAGATGGAATAACTGAGCTGGTGGTGTATTTTAAGCATCAAACTAACTATTAGTTCATATGTTTATATTAAGAATCCTCATCACAATTACACCAAGTTCCAACCATACACAATGTATAAATCTCATAAATAATTATAATAAATGTGGTAATGTTTAAATGTTTTTTTTTCGACATCGTGAAATCGAGATAAGGGAATTCATTAATAGTACACTGGCTGGACACGAAGAATACCTCTTTTTGCCTTAAATACAAAGCTCAGTTTTCCCAGGGATTGTATGTTTCAACCATTAAACAAAAAATTTGTTTTACTAGTGTAAAGCTACGTGGATTTAAGTGTTCTACGTACACAATAGTACAATGTACACGTGTTTAAATCTGCAGCTCACAAATACCAACCAGAAATGTAATGCAAAAAGAAATATAGATTTCATATTCTGTAAATTACATAATTTACAAGTCTGGTAACATTTTGTTACATTTTCTTCAGCTTGTAAATGTAAAACGTGAAAATGAACTGTCTAATTAATTGCTCGTTTATAGAAGATAAAAAATTCAAAAAATAAAAAGATATTTAATTGTTTTAGTTTGTCAGTAAATGATGGTTTAATACTTATTTACAAACAAATGTATAACATTTCCCGTCATTTAGCTAAATCAAACCTTTTTGGGCAAGAACAATTTGATGTACAGATGTAACGCTTGATTTAGTAATGTTGAATCAATTACGGTTCAGTTTAAGTAATTCTTGTGTATTCAAGAGCATATGAAGTAATTTCTACATTGAATAGCTTTTGTTAATAAATAATTTATCTTGTAGCAATGAATTTAATTTTGAAGATGGCGTGAATTTTCTTGGAGATTCTTTGTCGTTTCAAGCATATATCACTTAAGAATAAATTTAACTTTTATTTATAACTTGAACTCCAAATACGCTTCAACAAAATCCTTTCAAATTTATCATTTTAGAAAATTCAAATTATTTTTGCGTAACAATGGGGTTGTCAACAGCAGAAAAGATTGAAATTGGTTGATCCAATTACCCTTAAGTATTTTCCTGCCGTACTTTAATTATGCTTTCGCAAACTGTTCGAAAGTTTGTTTGCGATAACTCAAAAATACAACACAACTCGTCTGAGTTGTAACCTTTACGTCCGGATAAATGTAATTAATTTCTAAATGAATAACTAAAATAAGACATGGTTGAAAATTTTACCAGCTGTGATTGAAAATACTCTAAATCTTTCCTCGCAGAAGATTAAATTTTAACTTTTATATATATTGTTAACCATCAGTTAAATAAAAGGCTGACAAAACCTCCGAAGTTACAGTGTTACTTTAGAGATATTTATGTAGTTTATACACTTATTGAACACTGTACGCCATTCGAAATATCTTGTTGAAATTGTGTGTAGCTTTTCTAACACATTAAAATTATGTGACAGTTTTTAATCCGTGTTTAAATGTGAGAATTATCGCTACATTTCTCGAGCTTCTAATGAATATTTTGTATAATCTGAACTTCAAATGTATTTAATACTTAAGAAGTTTAGAAATAAAATTGCTAAATCCGAGAACTCTCAAGTGTTTCTTTTTATTTTTTTGAGCAATCACATTGCTTATTGTTCTCATTTGACTGTCCATGACGTTACGCTGATTTAATTCCCCCCCCCCGCCTCCCTCTGCAGCACCAGCGTCGACCGGCCACCTCACGATGCTGCTCCTCTATCGAAAACCGTCTCCAGGTTGCGTCCGTATCCCACATACACACACACACATACACGTTCCTGCACTCAGACCATGCATGCCAGACACAAACACACGTGCATACATACACACACATACACTCATGCATGCACACAGACGCAAACACACACACATACTCACTTACTCATGCCTGCACACATACACACACACGCATACACACATACCCACACACTCATGCCTGAGCCAAACACACACACTCATGATTGCCAAAAACATAATTTGAATTCAAGATGTCAAAATTCTAATTAATGTTTTTAATTTTTTTTTCATTATATATTTGTGTTTTTATTTATTTATTTAATACCATCATGTCACAAAGTAGTTAGGAATGAATTTCTGTCAATCAAGTCAGAAAAACCTACATAAAATCCGGTTTACTTTAAAACCAGCACATTCAATGTTTGTACTACATAACCACTTTAGCATTGTTATTGTGATCTGCTAAATAAACTCAAATTTTTGGTTGTACAGTACAGCTTAGTAGGGAAATGTGAGACAAAGTGAAATGCTGAAATATTTAACATTTTGCACCCCCCCCCCCAAACTATATGTATTTTAACTTTGCTCTTAGCATACAGTTAACTAAAGTTCAACAATAAGTTGTTCTATAGCTCAAGGTGTACAAGTATGTAAGTCATATTCAAAATTTGTTATCCAAATTGTAATATTTTGTGTTTATGAAATATAAATTCCGGTATTACAAAATAATGAATTTATTGCAAAGTTAATGTTTCAACTTTTTACTCAGATCTAGTGATGCCCACTGAATTGCTAAATTACTAAATACTAGGCATTATTTGGAATTTAAATTTTGAATACGATTTATCAAGAATAATAAAGCGATAAAAAAAGAAGTAAATTAATTTACTATTTCATATAAAAGAAGTAATGAATAAATAAAAAAAAGTGAATACATGAACTAATACTAAAAGCTATAAATGAAATATCATAAATGAATTTATTAATAGAGTTGAAACTATAAATAAAAAATGAAAATGAACTAATAAATAATTAAAAGTGTAATTGACACTATAAATGAAGAAATGTAAACGAGGTGAAGCAGGAAAAGAAAACATTCACAGAAAGATAAATGTTTAACATTATATTTAATTGTGTGCCACAACAAATGAAAGTCATCTTCAACGACATTACCATTTAAATTGAAAATAAGCTTTATGAATTACGCTTAACTAAAACATTTTAGGTTTATTCCTCATATTTCTGCAAAGATTAATTGTCCTTGCTCTTTATAATGATGAGCGGACTACAAATGAAGTGATATTTTCTATTATTTTCAGCACTAGGAATTGCCTAATTAATTAAAACCGCATGTAAAACATTTTTACAATTTACAGTCGGAAATAACCAGTAATTATGTTTTGTATGAGCACTTTGGTATACAGTTTATATATTTCGTTTTATGATTGTATATTTATTTTTTACAGGAGTCATGATTCTTCGATAATGCCTAAATAAATGAATATATATATATATATATATATATATATATATATATATATAGGGTGGTCCTTATTTTTGAAGTTGTAGATATTTTACACGACGCCCCCTCAATTTGTTCCATTATACAAATAAATGATCCATGCAAAATTTTAAGTCAATCCATGAATATTAACACGTGCCCCTAGGGCCCCCTTTTTTGAGTTTCGAAGAAAAAATTGCGGATTTTCTCATTTTTATGTAAAAATATTCCTAGGTTTCATATTTAAAGTAATTTTGATGATCAATAGATGTTTATACTTCCAGACCAACCATTCTCTCATTTTCATTCTGTAAAATTTTACATATTACATAGGGTACATGTACACTAATGGCCTTGGGACAGGCATACCGCTATTCGCGCTCGTTTCAAACCAAGCGCCAGGGGAACATTTCTTTCCACCAAGATGGACACAAGGGATTCTAAAGGTCATTAATGAATGGCCTAGGCCATTAATGAATGATTTTTGACAACAACAAATTTCCTCTTCCAGGCTTGATTGAGAAGGGGTGTTGATTTAGAAAATTTTCTGTGTATGTAATAGGTGTGGCAAATAGGGTCACTAGGTTTCCATGCTATAAATATAAGTAATGACAATTATATTTTAATTCGCTGTTCTTTAGTTATATACGTAAACTGTTTATGCATCCTTATAATTTAAATTTTGAAAAATCCTCGATTACCCTACCATAAAAATAAACTATTTTCCATATCTAAAATATAAATTTAAAAAAATTCCAGATCGGAATAATGTAAAAATCTATACTTTAAACTGTCTTCTATTTCAGTGCATAGTCCTTTATTATCATCAAATTCCTCTTGCAATTCACAAGATTTAGAAACCGAAATGGGTATCTATCCTAACCTGTTGAACCTTTTATCTATATCTGGTCTACCACAACGCAAAAAAGCTTGACAACTATTGATATCTGCTCGCATTTCATTAATGTTAGACAAATGCCATATTAGGGACAAAGATGCTGCTCATTTATTAACAGCTTATGTAAATGCAGTAAATTTAAATCCAAATAACCTTATGATCAATCGAAAATCCCTTAAGTGAGCAAGAGAAAATCTTCGAGAGGTAAAATCAGATTTCATGAATTTAATTTTAGATTTTTTAGTTATTCCCTGGGATACAAAGCTACATCCAGATGTAACTTGAGAAAAACGCCGACAGGATTACCGTGATAGCTTCAGGTCCCAATGTTGAACAGCTACTCAGAATTTCTGAGATATTTCTTCAGTTGTATGAATCTTAGATGATTGCTCTTTATTGCTATCTGTTCAAGGTGTAGTGTTTTATACAGCGGCTCACAATACCGGCCGTATAAATTGTGCATGTAAGTTTTTAGAGCAAAAGCTGAACGGTGATATATTGCATTTGTATTGCTATCATCATGCACTTGAAATCGTACTGCAGAGTGTCTTTAAAGAAGTTCTTGCCTTTCTTAGTTCTAGACTCGATATTCCATTATTTAAGCGCTTCAAAATTCAAGAAGTACACATACCACTTAAATTCTAAAAGAAGAATTTGATGACATATTATTGTTCGTAGAAAGCGGAATTAAGGAATATTACAGAGAATTCTCATAACATGTAATAATATTTCTTGGTGAAGTCCTCCCTCCTACAGGGATATGTTTTCGGCAACCTGGAGCTTATCTGTGAGCCAGATGGGTGGCAAAAGGAATTTATTGTTTAAAAATTTATATATTTACAAAACAATTTAAATTGATCTTACATGAAGAGAATGCCCGTAAATGCTGTTTTACAGTTAAATGTTGTATAAAGATATAGTTTTTCGCAGCAACGCATTCTAGGCCTTTTAAATTAATACAAAGTATAGTGTCTGAAGAACCTGCAGCTTACAAAACAATGACAAACATGCAGCAGAAGCAGTGATTAAAAAATTCATAAATCACTTATAGTACTTAGGAGATGAACTAGTAGCTTTGTCCGTAATGGATGAAGGAATTAACTTTGAAGATAGGAAAAGAAAACTTCAAAAAAAATGCTTGCTGAATAGGAAGACGTGTCTGATGACTGTATAAAAAGTTTCAGATAACAGTAGATGATTTGGAATACACTCTTAGTAAAGATCTTCCTCTTCATAGAATGAATTACAAGTCAAAAAAACTGTTTGATAAGTTACAAACACCAAAAGATAATTTCTATTTGATCCTGATTCATGGCAAAATGAAGGAAGCTATTTAAAGGGAAGAGATATCGTTAAAATGCTGAAAGTTGTGAATGATACAACTGAAAGAGGAGCACAATTAATCGAAGAATTTCACAATCAATTTACGAAATATGAATCATAAAAGCAATTTAGTATTTTACAGACAGTCCAATACTATCGGGAAAAAAATGCACACGATTGAGATACATTGAGAAAAGCGTACGATTAAGGTGAAGTTTCTAAAGCACTATTTCATTCTTATTCAATGTAAAATCTTTAAACGATATGAAGTAATTAAAAAGATTAATTTTAGTGCTACCTCGCTGTAAAAATATTTTGCAAACATAGGAGAAACGATGTACGGGGTCTGAAGTAAAAACTCGAAGATTTATGAGAAAATTATCGAAAGTGTTAAAGTTCAACGTCCTAGGGGCACGTGTTATTATTGACCGATCGAGTTCAAATTTTGCACCGATTACTTTTTGTTATAGTGTCACAAAACTAGGGGGCGTCACTTGTTGAATTCCGAAAAAAAAAATTTCCATATAAATAAGGACCACCCTAATATATATATATATATATATATATATATATATATATATATATATATATATATATATATATATATATATATATATATATATATATATATATATATATATATATATATATATATATATATGTATATATATATATATATATATATATATATATATATATATATATATATATATATATATATATATATATATATATATATACTAGCTGACCCAGCCACGCGTTGCTGTGGCGAAGTGGTTGGATTAAAATATTATTTTACTTAATATTTTAATAGAACCTAATTAATATTTTAGTAAAGCTTAAAATAGTCCTAGCCAATTTTAAAACATATGAGATTGATAATGGGCGTATTAGACTAATTTAATTACTTATTGTACTACTTATTGTGTTAAATACTAACTAAATCTTCAATGGTAAAAGCTCTGTAGTTACGCTTAGTAAATTTTTCAAGTATGACTTCTGCCAAAATAAAAGCAAAATAACTTGAAAGTGACAGTAAATATCGAATTTGATTGTAAAATATCGGGACGTAGAAATTAAGCATAAACCAACATATACTCTTAGAATGTACACTATATTTTATTCATCTCAGATTTCTCTATAGTTTATAATAAATAACTTCTTTACAAAACACATTAACTAAATTAAAAACCATATAAAAATTAAATTTTATAAATGAGGTAAATAACATTGACTTCGATATATTGTTTCTATTATTTGAAGACTGAAAATTATCTAAGCACTAAGTTGTGCACAATATTCTTGTTGAACCTGGATTTTGCCGAACCGAATTTTACCTGGATTTTACCGAATAGGTATGATAACTTTTCCACTTGTGAGTAGGCGATAAATAGTTGTCCATGAGAGAAACATGTATGTTTCAAGTCCAAACCAAAAGTAGACATTGTTTGGTCTTGAGATCTATTTATGGTCTTTTCAAAAGCCAAACAAATGGGAAATTGAAGCCTTCCAAATGTGTTTGAAAATTATGACGCTATTAATGGATTACGTGGCAACACAAAAATTTATCCTTTAAACTTCTCCGTCAAAATTGTTGAAATTTTGATGAAGAAGCGTGTACTGTTGCATAATCTAGGTGGGTTTTTATCTGTGAAAAAAAAATGGTTGAAACAATTTCCAACCAGATATCGTCTAATGACATTCCTGGTATATCCAGAGAATTTAAAAATTCAGTTGGAATGTTTACGGCTTTGTTTTCATCGACAACTGTATAGCCTTGTTCAGTATCAATGGTCAGTACAATCTGATTATGGTTCTTTTTTCAGCTGTCAGTAGTGGCTCATTATTCACAATAATTGTAGCTAAGACAGCGTCATTGCGCTGTTTTTTGTCGTTGTAAATCAGTGTTAACTAAGTCGGTGATTAATCGACCAGGTGATTTCACACCATAATGACTAAACAACAATATTTAAATTGAAATGCATAAATCTTCAATCACCACTAAAGATTCATTATACATCTTTGGTGTAAAATCTAGATTTGGACATCGGTTTGTTTGTCTAACTCTATGGAGTACATCTTCAAGCATACATTTTTTATTGTTCCCCTACAGCAATGATGATTGTGTTGGATATTATGCCGTCAAAATTATCTTAAACAGTTGACGAATACTGCATTATAAAATGCAACTCCCAATGATTGTGTGCTACCAATAATTACAATTCACGAAATGCATCGTGATATGTATTAAGCACTCGACAATTAACGATCCGCAAATATTCCTGTCTTTTCGGGAATGGTTTAACGAAAACAAATGCAAAAACAACATTCACTTTGTTTTGGAGGCACAGTTTTGTTTAGGATGGAGTTTTGGTCTCAATGTCTTGGCTTTAATTTTTAATTACGCCCGAGATTGATGAATGTTGTGTTCTTTGTTTGTGTGGCTTCCATGATTTTTTTTTTTTTTTATTTTATTCAACACTATAAAAATAATTAAGAAACGTCCTGCAAAATAGTGGATAGCTAACAGGCCCCTATTTCTGCCAGTAACATATCTTGCAAAAAGTAGGAACTTATCCCCCTAAAAGTCAAAAAACCTCCTAAAAATATCCTGAAGTCTTTCTGACGAATTCCGAAACCTCTACCATTCGAGACAATCATTTCTTAGAAACTTTAGAGGGAAACGAAGTAAGATTAAAAGTAATAGCTTGGCACATTTTTCGAGCTCACCAAGAAAGTAACAAAAGCATAATCGCAACCATAGCCACTGCTAAGAAAGACTTTCAAGCATGCAAAAAGAATTCTACGGAATCCAGAGACTCACTTACTCCCATTTAAAGTTACTTCTATCTAGACGGGCCACGACGACGGTAGTGAAGTCATTCATCACTAAAATTCATTAACCTCCGGAAATCATCCTGGAATCTTTTTTAAAAATTCAGTAATCTCCCTCGCTAAAAGCCAGTCGTGCTTTTGGACCTTCAGAGAAAACTTAGGTAAGTTGAATACAAAGCCTAACACATTTCTACTTTTCCAAAAAAGCTCCAAAAGTATTACTGCAAGCATTGCAACAGGCTTGAAAGACTTGCAAGCAAGTACCGTATGTCTAACTCGCCTGCGACTTCTGCAATGCTTTGGAATCCAAAAGTCTCATTCACTCGAATCGCCAGCTTTGTCAATGTAGACGCGGAACGTAATTGATCTTCACTTGCACAGTGAATGCAGACGAAACGCAATTATCCTGATGCCGCTAAACTTAATAAATACTTTCAGTTGATCTTTAAACTGGGAGCTAAAAATATTGTTCTCAACAGTGAGAAGTCTGCATTCGTGACTTTTGTAGCCAATTCAGGAAACTTTATGACGCAGATACTTGATTTCCAAATAAAATTGTTGAGACCTATGAAATCCCGACATTTTCCACGAAAGTAATCAGTGAAGTTTCGGATTTTTTTTACAGTGCATGTAAAATAGCGTGGAACATTGGTAAATAATTTTATTTCTGAGAATCGGGCCAAACACATCAGGTTTTTGACAATGTAAAAAAATAATAAAAATCAGGATCGCTTTTGGTGGTTCAAGTGCTCTTCGTTGAAAATATCTTCGGTAAAATATACTCGTTGACCGTTTTCAAGACGTACTGCACAATGATGTACAGAAGAGTCTCTTTTGTATGTGGGGAAACTAAATTATGCCACATAGCTTCGTTGCTGCTTATATAACCACTTATCACTCATCGTGATACTTCGTCAATATCTCGTACCTCAAATGCTACCTAATAAGGACTGTTAATACCATTTTTGACAAAGCATTTAACGGATTTCTTGGAATTGCAACACTCGACATTTATATGAGCCTCATACGTTTTTAAAAGCAGTGGTGATTATGGAACTACCCGCTGCTTATCAATTTTAACTTGATTTGTAGACTTTGACATTTACATTGAAAAGTGTGGCCTCTATACTCCTACTTTCTACGGCGTTATTGTTGATAATCGTCAATATCCGTAACATAGTATCATTTGTAAATTTTAATTAACATAAGAATAAAATGTTTTAAGGATGAATCAACTTACAGCGCCATCTATTAAGAATTTACAGAACCAAACAATCAATACACACTATTAATGTAAAATAAACATTTTATTCGGAATAAAAAATTATAAAAACCATCCTATCTTTTAAGTTGGACCAAATTACAGATACGTATGGAATTTGATAAAAATCAGTTCAGTAGTTTCGGAGTTTACCCCGAACAAACATCGTGACACGAGATTTTTATATATATATATATATATATATATATATATATATATATATATATATATATATATATATATATATATATATATATATATATATATATATATATATATATTCTTATTATTATTGCATAAACTGCTAACAAAAATAATTGGATTTGCTACCATTTGCAATATTACTTCTACTGCAAAAATGAATGTTTGCTGCCTTTAGCTCTCTGACTGTCTCACGATTGTCATAGACAACGGATGTGAAGCAAATTATCACATTGTGCGTATTTCTACTTAAATGATTTTTTTTTAATTTAAACACTGTATCATTATTTCATCATTCATGGTGATAATGCACGTTCCTATGTATTTGTACTTTGAGAGTTGTTCTGTTACATATATCATGACTCAAAAAAAAAATCTCTCGCAGTGTTAATTGTTTCTAAAAAAAAAAAAGGTAATCTGAAACTAGAAAAAGAAATTGTTAAAATACTTGACTTTGATGAAAATATGAGTTTGCTATGTATCTTCTTATAAAAAATCTAATTTGATTAGTTTTTGGACTATTTAAAAATATTATATCTGTTAAGAATTCTTCTAAAGATAAACATGATTTTTTTCTCTTTCTTTTTTTTAACTTTCCTTTTTTTAATCAGAATGTTATTTAAGATTGTAAAATTTTGGAAGAACTATTTTGGTGGTAAATAACAGTTCGAAAATATTTCATTACCGTGTTGTATGTACCGCATTACCGTACCTGTCGCATTTTATAATTTAGTGTTTCCTTTCAAAATCAACGGTTTACGAGACATTTTAGTTTTATCGCAAACCATTACCGGAAAGAATCTCTAAAAAATCACTTAAATAAGATTTTTAACACGCTCAAAAGCACAAGCAAATACATTGCAGGGCCTTTCCACTTAAAAGTCAATCCTTTGTCTCGCACGTGACGGATCATATATTTCATTAAAAAATAAGAGTTTAAAGGGTAATGACAAAATGTTTTTCTTAATAAACCACACATAAGTTTGTAATTTGTTAAGCAGAAAAAAAGTTGTTCATTAATATTTTAGAGCATTATTTTTAATGATATGCATGAAACGTCACGTGCGGGACCAAATGACCGTTTTCCGTGAAATGGCCCTACAGGTTTTTCGTCACCAGAGTCACTCCCTTGACTCCCTCACTGGATCCTTGATTCCATACAAAACCCTATCACTTATGAAAAGTTATTATAAACAGTGATTAATTCTAATTTTGAAATATAACATTAAAAAGCTTTGCCGCTAATTATTTTATTATAAGCTATTAATTAGTACAAAAAAAACCTGTTAAAATATAGCTTGCCATATGGAAAGGTTGGATCAAAACTGCAATATCGAAAAAAAATGGAGAGGGGGGGGGGTCGTGACAATCTTCATTAGTGTTTTGAATTTGAAGTATCCTAATAGCTATTTTATTCAAACTTTTGTCACTTCATAGGGCGTCACAACTCCCTTGACTTGCTCTTTGCATCACTTGCTCATTATTATACTATCATCCAAGAACATGAAATGAGTTGTTAAAGGAAATTACATTATGCATGTTAAATCACACGTTTCGTTACCCTGTTTAAGTGACTAAACAAAACATACTACATGTACAGCTGGTTTAAATTTTCTAAAGCCCTTGAAACATTTTGTAGTTTATCATTGAAAAATCATATAAATTACTGACCGTAAAATGGGGCTTCTTGAGCCTCCAAGGGCTACTTGAACCCATGATAAAAAAAGTGTTTAAAATCCGTCCTGGTCCTACGTAACTCAATGTATAGACTTTCTCCATGATAGATAGAAGTACTAGGTAGAGGCTGGAACATATAACTAATTTTCTGCTATTCCCACCTTTTTCTGATTGCGGTTGTGATTGCAAGTTGTCTAAACAGTTGTTTTTTGTTTCTGCAAACTTTCACATGTAAGTCCATGGAAACATCTGATATCATTAAGGTCAAGATAGTTTTATGTTTGTATTCCATTTCTTGATAAAATAACAGTGTATCAAGGTTATATTTATATAATTAACACAGTAACTAATATAAGTTAGTAAAAGTGCACTGGTTGCCTTAAAATGAGGGTACTTGAACCCAGCGTTCAAACAGCCCCCAACCACATTTCATCACTAAATTATTTTAATTAAGTTTTGTAATCTTTTAAAATAAAGAGGTAAGCTACTATTCATACCCGTTTTTTGCAGATCTAGGGATAAAAAGGGTCCAAAAGTAAAAAAGAACCCCCTGAAGTAGGAAATAATGTGGATTATTTAGAAGAAAAATTACAATTGTGTCCTGATTCAATTCCAGATAAATGTTTTAGAGAGTGGCACCAGCCCATTTTGACTTAAGTATATCAATGAAAAATTATCAAATAAGCTTTGTGCACAATATGATTAAGGTGAATGTACAACGTGAATAAAGCACAAATATTCGAGAAAATGCAGCATATAGCTATTTCAAAGCTACAATGGAGCCTCTTCATCAGTGCAAAAAGCTCACCAACACAACCAGAAGTTGCGAGAGAACTGACAAAAAACCAGGTGGACACCGGTATTTATACCAAAGAGAGCCAACCAATAAGAATACAGGAACATGACAACAAACAACCAATCAGCGAACAGCATGTACGCTCCGGGCTCAAAGCAAGACAAGAGACAACCAATCAGAAGCCAGGAGACAAAAAGAGTGCGAGACATCAAAGAAACAGGAAAGGCAATTATAGAAATTGCTTCCAAATATCATGAAAAAATGGAGTGCTGGAAAAATCATCGACAAGAGAATGAGAATTTTTCCAAATATGGTAAGCTTCCCAGAAATCGAGGTCATAAACCGAAGAACATTTACAAATAATCTTTGCAGATGAAAAATCAAAACAGTGACCAGAAGTCCAGCAATGCTGAGCGATGGAAGAACGAGCAAGTTCTTTATGCTTAACATAGTTTTCGTGCTCTTTCAGACGGTGCTTGAGAGCACGTTTAGTCTGTCCAACATAGCCAAGTCCACACTTGCAGGAGATGCTATAAATGCCCCAGTTGCTATGGCAATCAATGGGGTCCTTTAAGTTTGTAATTTTTTTTTTTTTTTTGTAAATTTTATCTTATTAACTGGAGAAAAAGCTGTTTTCTCCAGTTAATAAGATAAAATTTACAAACTTAAAGGACCCCATTTATTGCCATAGCAACTGGGGCATTTATAGCATCTCCTGCAAGTGTAGACTTGTCTACGTTGAACAGACTAAACGTGCTCTCAAGCACCGTCTGAAAGAGCACGAAAACTATGTTAAGCATAAAGAACTTGCTCGCTCTTCCATCGCTCAGCATTGCTGGACTTCTGGTCACTGTTTTGATTTTTCATCTGCAAAGATTATTTGTAAATGTTCTTCGGTTTATGACCTCGATTTCTGGGAAGCTTACCATATTTGGAAAAATTCTCATTCTCTTGTCAATGATTTTTCCAGCACTCCATTTTTTCATGATATTTGGAAGCAATTTCTATAATTGCCTTTCCTGTTTCTTTGATGTATCGCACTCTTTTTGTCTCCTGGCTTCTGATTGCTTGTCTCTTGCCTTGCTTTGAGCCCGGAGCGTACATGCTGTTCGCTGATTGGTTGTTTGTTGTCATGTTCCTGTATTCTTATTGGTTGGCTCTCTTTGGTATAAATACCGGTGTCCACCTGTTTTTTTTTTTTTTTTTTTTTTTGTCAGTTCTCTCGCAACTTCTGGTTGTGTTGGTGAGCTTTTTGCACTGATGAAGAGGCTCCATTGTAGCCTTGAAATAGCTATATGCTGCATTTTCTCGAATATTTGTGCTTTATTTACGTTGTATTTTCACCTTAATCTTAAGTATATCAACTCTAAAATTTAAATTAAAAGATCGTTCATAAAACAAACCTGGGCATCCTGTAGTATTTAACTACATGATGCACAGATAACTAGTAAGATCAGGTATTAAATAATCCTATCTGTGAAAACAAAGTCCACCCTAACCAGTAAATTGAAGGGTTTTCTTTCTTTCTAATGTTTAAAAAACGATCATTTTAATTGATTTTAGTTGTACTTACATTATTTTTCTATTTGAGAATTTACGTTTGCCTAAAAATATGTTTTTATGTATACGTTGATTTTATATGAATTTATATAAATAATTTGCAACTTATATAAATAGTTTGCTCACTAAAATGTACGCTTTGACTTTATTTTTCAAAATCATTGGTCCTTCTTGATACCACCACCTGTTTTACATTTTTTTTCTAATGGAATTGCTGGGTTCAAGTAGTCCCAGCGCGGGGCTACTTGAACCCAATTTTTAAAAACAAAAAAATATATATAAAGATTTAATATTGTTGTTTTAAAAAAGGCTTAAGGTGGTAGCAGAACGTCTGGCAAGTGGTAAAAACAAGGTTATCAGTTCACATTGTTGGTTTAACAAAGCATTCTGTGTAAAAACTCACAAAAGTATGAAATTTCGGGTTCAAGTAGCACCAGATTACTGTACAGTATTTGCAGTTATATTTCTCAAAAAAATAAGGGAAAAGTTTCAACTGTTATTATTCATACATTACTGTTATACCAACATTTCTAAGCTGCAAGTGCTTAAAAATTTAGAAAAGTAATAATAATTACTTCAGAAAAGATTCGGAAATACCTCAATTGTCTGGCAGTGCTTCATTTTTCAAAACAATGAACTATTTCAAGTTCTTGTTTAGTTTTCAAGTAAACGAAGGTTGCCTCATTAGCAATCAAAATTTAATCAATAATATCTTTCTTGAACAGATAACTTAAAAAGTATATATATATATATATATATATATATATATATATATATATATATATATATATATATATATATATATATATATATATGTGTGTGTGTGTGTGTGTGTGTGTGTGTGTGTGTGTGTGTGTGTGTGTGTGTGTGTGTGTGTGTGTGTGTGTGTGCTTTTTTGATCTCCTAAAATCAACAGTAATGTTTAGGGAATTCTCCAAAAATGCTGAAATTCTTCAAAGTATCTCACACTGTTTTTAATAAAATCCTTGTCGTTTTCTGGCTATGTGCCAAGACAAGACAACAAGTTTCATCTCTCTTTTTTGATGCTTTGTTATTGCTTAAATATGTGCCAACGTCGTGACAAACATGTTCTTTTTTTCTTTCTTAATTATTGATTGCTTGCAACAGACATAAGTTGAAACAATTCAATGTCTTTAATTGCGGAAGAAATAACTAGAATTTAAAAAAAAATAGCTTTGTGATTAAAGCAATATTTATGATAGTATTTTTTACTAGGAGTATAAAATATTTTTGAGTTTTGCTATTTCTTACATAAGTTCATTTGCATACTATTTAGTTTTAAAAATATGGTGGATTAAAATAAATGTTTGCAAGTCCAGTAAATAATACTTAGCCTGGGCTCATATGCGTTAATATTTTACATGTATTACAATTTTGATTTGACATTTTGTTAGAATTATTAAGGTGATGAATGAGTCCAAGAGATTTTTTTTTTTGTGATCAAACTCTTCTTGGATCATAAATGATTACGTTGACGAGCTAAACTGTATAATTGGTAATGTCCTTAGTTGATCATGAATCATTTATGTTAACAATCTTTGTGCGAGTTTTGTGACAAGAAAAAGTATTAAATTTAAAATATGAAACAAAAGTTATTAGCTTTTTTTTCTTAAGTTTTCGGAGAGTACCCCTTAATGCCGCAACCGGTCATTGATATTTAATGTGTGGTAGACCTAATGGGTAAAACTCAAAAATTAAATTAAATTATTTGTTTTATTTGATAAAAAAACAGTGTTTGACATGAAGATAGGTGAGTAAATGGATTAGTCTCATATAAATACGATGCAAAACTTTTTTTAATAACACCGTAAAATGTTTCAGAAAGCTATTTAGAACTTTAAAATTAAAAATAAATGTTTTGTTCTTTATATTTTTTAGTTTTAGGTTTATGATGCGTTCAAGTGCCTTAATGCCTTCAAAACTTATATTATTTGTAGAATTGGCACTTGAGCATGCTCTTTTTTTGTTTGTTTTCATTCCTTCGATCATCTTTTTTTTTCCCGTTCTGCTTCGTCTTGTTTCTCAATAAAAGCAGTTCTATCCTAAATACCATGGTCAACAAAAGATTACAATGACACACAGTTCTTTTCAAACATGAAAATATCAATTTCCGCTGTCGTTTAACATGATGGATGTGAAAGTTCCAAGTAGAACGTCCTTCGTAACTACCTAATCGCTGCAACGAAATGTAGTGTGACTCTGCCTTTGCTTCTTTTTTTCATTTCCCCCTTTGCTCACCGAAACAACATCATCACTCGTTTCATTAGTACGATTTTACTTTATAAGCAGTAAATTAAAATGAAATATTTTTCGGTTTTAACGGTCGGTGACATGTGGACACAAGGAAATTGAGTTTTTGTTAAGTTATAGTAACTTTAGAATTTAAAATGACTAGAAAGTCGCCCGTCAAGGTATGACGGGTGAAAATTGCTTCTACTCTTCTACATTTGAACGAACCAATTGCCTGTTTGGTGATATTTTGATATTTGAAATTTTAAATCTAACTCCAGTGGAAATACCCTAAACTCCAGTAGATAGCGTCAATTCCCAACCACTTTTTTCATCTTCATTCCCTTAAATGACTGTCTTACCAGTAAAACAGTTAAGTTACTGGATCGAGTTCAGCCTTGTCACAATGAAACCTTTCCCTGCATGTTAAACACTACCAAAGCATATTATCAAATTATCATGCCGTGGCGCGAGATTCATTCTTGCATCACTCGCGTTACTCGATCATCGGCTATTATGTATATGAGAATTATTTAACACATATCGTTGCCCCAGACGAACAATAAGATTTCTGAATCCAAGAATAACAGTAAGTTGTAACAGTAGTAAGACTACTGTGGCTCTAAAGCGAATATACTCCGCAAAAATGTCTACCGAGCTTCTGTTTTCACCAACTGTAATGAGTCATTTTTCTTCCTTTTTACCTTTAAATCTTATTATATAATTTAACATGTCAGCTGCCTTGTCAGTCATTGGTGACTGGAACTAAATTTGCCAATTCATCACGAGACTAAATTTGCATTTAGGACACCTCATCGTCGGTGACTGATATTAAAATTTTCATTCTGGCCACGTGATTATCGGTGACTGCCAGTTAAACACCAATATGAAATTAAAAAGTAGCATCACACTTAAAAAAATAAAAAAATCCATTCAAACAAAAGAGAAAAAAATATTAGAGAAAAAAATATTAGAAAAAAAAGCATATATATAATAAAATAGTTTTATTAAAAAAATGCATCATTGTTCTTTCTTTTCATCTATTTTATTTAAAGAATGAATTGCTAATTCAGGATAGTATTCCAAAAATTATATTCCGACAAACGAACAATATCATTTACGTTGAAAAAAATAAATATTTTAATTCGAAAATAAAGAAAGCAAAAAGATAGCAGATACCAATGAACTTTTATTTCACAAATATCATTAAAATAGAATCGGAATCATATTGCTTCTTTTAAAGTTTTGCTGCAATTAAATTAGGAAATAATTTTACAAATTAAGGATTCAAACGTGTTTTTCATCAACTAAATTTCAAAGGATTAACCTCCAATATGTGTTTGAAATACTTATTTTAAGTTCATTTTATTTAACTTGTTTTCATTTTCTAATCGTTTTCTAGTGTCAATGTTGCCATCACGTGTGTCAAATTTTGTTTCATTCTGTGAACTCCTTCTTGGTGTAGCAATTTTAATGACCAGTAGTGTATTTAAATATGTATTGCTGATACAGATGAATGGGCGAAGAAGTTCTTTAGTGCTAGCCGCTCTTTTTTTTTCCTCCCAAAAAAGAAACAAACATCCCGAAAAGTCCATGTCTTTTGAAAAGCAAATTATACGCTAGCCAACGAAACAAAAATGGTTCAGCGAAGTATATTGAAAATACATAATCTATCTTTGAGTAAAAACACCAACTAAATAGACGCTTGTCATTAAAATTTGAGAAACAGACCAACCCATAAAATCGAAAAATATTTACTTTTGTGGATTATTGGTGCACGTGTTCAGTTTTACATACTAAACATCGCTGGTGTGACTATAAGATGCGTACCGTCGGTGCTCTGAAACTTTTTATTTCAGAACACTTATATTGTTTCTTCATTGAGCTATTTTAAATTGACAGCTATCCCCCAGAACTTTTAGCGTGGCTCTTCCCTGCGTTACTTCACCGAAACCTATTCCGTCGTGGGAAGGTAATTCTGCAAATTCTTATCTTTTTTCCCCTTTTCTTTGTGTTTTCTTCTTCTTTCTCTCTTTTTTTTTTTTTTTTTGGCATTTTTGTTATCAATTCTATTTTGGATTTATTGTAAAAGCTTGGTTTTATGTTTTCTGCTAAAAATAAAGCACGATAAAAGACTTAAAATCCGGCATTTCTCTATTGTTAGTGTACAGTTCAAAACGTGTATATTCAAATCTCAAAAAACGGTGGGAATGTATTTTCTGCGCTTTACCTCTTCGCCGCAGTACTGATGTCTATATTTGTTCAACATTTTCTTTAAAATAAAATCTTAATAAAACTTTAATATGAACTATGCATAGTATGTACCTAACAAATTCAGATTCAGTAAAAAATAATTAAAAATTAAAAGATGATTTTTTTTTGTCGCAGACTAAAAATTACAGAAAAAGTATTTTTTGAAAATGGTTGTAATTCTTTAATAATTTAATTGTACAAGAAACCTGACAAGTTCAATTAGCATAAGATGTTCCTAAGAAATTCAATGTTAAGAAAAATTTAATTACCAAAGTAAATGATGTTTCATTTCTGAAATATAAAAAGAAGAAAAAAAGTATTTAAAAAACAAAAATGTTTTATTACTTACAAAAATAAATTAAATTTTCTAAGCTACCAAAATATTGCACACAGGAGAAATATTAATATTCTACTTTTTTCTTCCAATTCTTATAGTAGTCACTTCTTAGAAGTAATTAAAACGGAATTAACTAATATTAATACACCGTGCTAGATATTTAATAAATGTTTTTTGAGCAAACGTTTTTCAAAAAACTGTGGACAGAAGAAAGCAATTTTCTTTCGTGCAGCATAATCTTTAATCTTCAACAAGAGAAACAATACAATTTTCTACCTGAATAATGTTTATTCAAAACTGATTTCAACATTTTGTTCACGATATGTTTAATTAAATCTGCTTTTACGTAAACTACATCTTATAAAACACACATCGCAATAAACTTAAAATTAGTTTTCAGAACAGAATAAAAATATCCGTCTTTGCAGGTATTTAATAAAACGTTTATTAACAATTTGTGCGTTCTTTCATACACACTTTAATAACACTTGCACGTTAAGCAAACGAAGCAAGGTAGGGAAAAAATGAGACAAATTTACCTTTTATGAACTTTTTATGTTTTCTTTTAGTATCCTTATTTTTTATTTTTTTTTTTTTACTTTTTTTAGAACCGATTTCTTGTACAGATGTAATCATGTATAAAAATTGTATTAGAATATTGAGCAATACTTCGTGTTAAGATGTATTTTAATAACATTTCTATCCTTGTTTTTAGATAAAAGAAATACTCAGATTTCATGCATCCATCAGTACAAATGACTGTCTGAATATGTAATAGCTGATGCATTTTCAAACTACTTTCAGGTTTGCGCAATGTATAACGATAATATCCATTGACTGTACATAAAGAGTTCATATATGACAACTAAACAGAAAACTACTGCTTTCTTGTGATTAATAGAAATAATTAAAAATGAATAACAGCCATGGAAAAAATTATAAGGACAATCAAAAAGTCGTCTGTTCTAGGCACCACTTGGTTGGAAAAGTATACAAATGCTTTTATGATAAAATACATAAGTCAAAGCAATTTCACACAAAACTTTGGTTAACGTTTTTGAAAATTCTTGAAATGCATGAATTTTTAAGGTTTTACTAGTTTGCCACTTGGGAAAAATTGTAAGGACACACATTTATTTGGAGACTGGGAACAAAAATTTGCATATTTAGTAGCAGCATATGATTATTTACATTAACCTAAAACTGTTACGCAGTAAGATTGTTCACTTTATCTCGATCTTTATCAGGCCTAACAGCACACAAGTCTCAGAATATAAAAAAGTGACAAATCGTTGCTTAAAAAAATGTAGAATGATTTCACGTGAAATTGCAAGGAGGGAAAACAGATCTAAAACCGTAATTTATAATTTTTTGAGAAATTCAAAAGAGTATGACTAGAAAAAGCGCATAGGCAAGCTCTCATTCTTACAAGGTGCCAAAAACAAGCAATTGTTCATGGAGCTTGCATAAAGAAAACACATTTCAATTCGAATTAAAAGTTAAATAAATGCACCTTGCACTACCCAAACAGTGCGGAATGTTTTGCAAAAGAACTCCTATGATACATATGCTGAACTTCGGTTACATTCACTATTTACAAAGGTTCAAAAGAAGCTTTGATTGGATATCGCTAAGAAACACTTTTTTTTTGGGTCTTGATGGAAATATGTCGTATTTTTTTATGACAAAACTTTCATTTCCACGGACCAGACGATTTTCCCCATTACTGGCCTGATTTGCAAAACAAAACCTTTTTTTCTTCGCACACGACAATTCGGAAGCGTATGAATGAAACGTATTACCTGAAAAAGTATTACCTGAAGCATCCCATATCACAGGTGTTGGTTATTTGTTTCAACAAGACAATGAAAATTGCCATGTGTCTTGCGGATCACATTCATGATTTAAGGCCAATTCAGTGAAATTTCTGGACTGGCCAACAAGGAGTCTTTAATTAAACCGCATAGAGAATCGGCGGGACATTTTAACTTGAAAAGTGTCTTAGGATGGGACACAATATGCAAATTAAGACGAACGGACGTCATCCATTAAATTGGCGCGTAAAATCATTTTTAAATAAGATTTAACTGAAATTTCTAAGCCAACGACTGGACTATAGATGAAGAGTAATTGAAAAAAGTGATTTTGTCGAATATTAGTTTTTTTCCTGACATATTTATTAATGTCTTTAAAATTTTTTTCCATGTTTAACCTAACACATTTGTGTTAATTTATGATTTAACAATTATATTTTAATTTAATTTCATACTAACTGGTTTCCAATGATTCCTATTTACAAATATAAAATTATGTTTGATTTTGTTTGCAATTGATAATTATTTTCATACATAACCCTCATTTTTCAACGGGTTCTTATAATTTTATCCATTGCTTATATAATTGACCATTGTACTTTTGCCTGTGTTTACGAAATATAGCAGGATGGCTAGTTTCAGACAAAAGACGTTTAACTACCATGCATGCTCAGCTGCAGTAGTGTGAAATATGTTTGAATAAGTCCAACTCGCCAAAAGGTTACTTTTGACCTGGGGACTACTAAAAACTACTTGCCTTGATATCTGTTAAATAACTACTGGAAAAATATCGGATATTGGTGCTGATGATCAATTATCGTTGCACTAATGCTTGACTTGTTTCTAACTCCGTGAAACAATGTGAGTAGTTCCTTTGTTGGAGTAGAATTATTGAGTCGCAGCTGTTGCTAAAAGTTTTTTTTTTTTTCTAAGAGAGGAAAAAAAGTAAAGTAGACATAATTAAAAAATTCCAACCGATAAAAAACATTAATATCCAATGACTGTAGATAAATAGCTTCATTATATAAAATCTAAACCTAAAACAGTACGGGAGGAGTGGGTATAGGTAGACAACATCAATTTATATCTGTTTGTTAAGTTCCGACTTGATAAAACTTTAAACCAGCCGGGTAAAGCTGGAAAGGCTAATTCGACATACTGTAAAAAAAAAATATATAAAAGTGGTTTCTTTCAAATATCATGAAAAAAAAACTATATCATCAGAGTTTGAACCCATAAAAGTAAAATATCTCCATATTTTGTTGATCTGATTCTAAACTGTTAGATACAATTTAGAGGCTATGTTAATTAATCTGCTATATGCCTATTAACTAACGTTCATTTTAGCCTTAAAATGATGTTGTTAATTTTCTTTGTCTGAGAAAGGCAGTTGGCAGGTATTGAGTTTATATTTGCATTGAGGAAAAAGTGAGAGATGAGCAGTGAGACGCCATTAATTCGTTCATCACTCAAGATGTGTGAGATATCACCCCGGTGTCTCCAAACGGTCACGGAATTAGGACGTCACATCCACTATAGTAATTTTAGTTATGGCTTGAAGTTTTATAGATGGGTTGTAAAGAACGGTGATCATTATTTCCCCACTAGCCCTAGAAAAAACTCTATTCCTAATTTTCCGGACAATTTCAAGATATTAATGAGGGAGAGAACCATACTATGTGCCTAATAATGAACATACTCTCCCCTTTCAGCAGTGTGTGATAACATGTCAATGGGTAGCCCCTGCAAAACCTGAAGTTAGTCCCACTCGGGGTTTGTGGTAAATTTTCAAACTTTTCCATTGAAGAGGGGGATGTAATCATATAACATTGGGATACAATGTTACCTGAATTCTAAATTTATGCTCCCACCTCTGTAACACAAAACCTTGCATTTATTTTCATTTTCTTTTGTAATAGCTTTTGTTGGTTTATTTATTTATTTTTGTGGAAATATGACTCAAAAGAAAAAAAAAATGACAATGAAAAATCTTATAACGGACCTGCATTGTTCCCATACCTGCATCACCAGACCTGGTAGCCTTCTTGCTATGATCCTACTCTTAATTTATGTTTAAATTTTGCCTCCATCCCTTTAAAATAATATTTATTATTTTTTTTAATGTCAAAACATCGACCGCGTTTTTAATAAATCATTATCAACTCAGTTTATTTTGTTAAAAAAACAGAACCAAACAATTCTTTTGGAAAATAAATTTTCATTACCTAAATAACTTAACCATATGATACAATTTCGGAAAAAGTTTCAGCTTTCACAGGTTTTCGAAGATAAAAGAAGTCTCTTCCTTTTAATCTGCCTGAAGCGACCTCAGCGCTTGGGGCGAAGATCGATCTACTGTGTGAACTAATTCTCCACCCAAGAACCATTTCTCTCCCCCTCCCTCATTTAAGTAATTAGCAGCCCTCTTGACGCGTGAAGGACACTTCCGGAATTAATCAGAATCAACGATGTAGACCTTTTAGCCTTTGATAAAAATAATTGTCAGCTCATGTCATGTCTAAAGAAGGACTAGGGAACAAATTACACAAGAAGGCCTTTTTCCTTCAATAGCTTCTTTAATAGAAGGTATCAATAATTTGATGTATGTTTTTTTCCCGTTTTCGTTCTAAACGTACTTTAGTTTAAAAACAGCATACTTCTTAAAAATGATGACAAATATTTTCATACATATGATTGAAATATTTTGAAGCTTTCTTTGGAAATTGTTTTTTATACGCTGTATTTCTTTGAATTAAAAGCTTTTCTTCTGAAGATTTCCGTTAAAAAATCTAATTTATTATTATTATTATTATTATTATTATTATTATTATTATTATTATTATTATTATTATTATTATTATTATCATTATTATCAGTATTGCCATTATTATGTTCTTTTTAATAATAATAATAATAATAATGATGATGATGACAATTATTAATAATAGTAATAATAATAATAATAATAATAATATTAATAATAATAATAATAATAAAATTATTAATAATAATAATAATAAAATTAATAATAATAATAATAATAATAATAATAATAATAATAATAATAATAATAATAATAATAATAATAATAATAATAATAATAATAATAATAAAATTAATAATAATAATAATAATAATAATAATAATAATAATAATAATAATAATAATAATAATAATAATAATAATAATAATAATAATAATAATAATAGTAATAATGATGACGATTATTATTATTATTGTTATTATTATTATTATTATCATTATTATTATTATCATTATTATTATTTTACTATTATATATATTAGTATTATCGTCATTACTAGTTTACTATTATAATTATTATTAGTATCATCATTATGAGTTTACTATTATATATATTATTATTATCATCATTACGAGTTTACTATTGTAATTATTATTAGTATCATCATTATGAGTTTACTATTACAATTATTATTATTATCATCATCATTATGAGTTTATTTTTATAATTGGGCAGTTCCACGGTGTCGGACGTAGAATTTGCACGAAATTTGCCAATAAAGGTTCATATTTTTCAGAGTTAAAATGGATGAATTGAGCCAATTTTTTTTCTCAATACTGATATATGTAGGAACAATATAAAAACTTATTAAATTTCTGAAAAAAATTCAAACTATAAATATTGAAAATGAAAAACCTCATGGTGTCGGACGTAGATGAAAGGGGAACTGAAAATTGACTTACGTTGAAAAAAACCAAGTTTCAGCTCAATGTTCAGTTTTCAGATTTTTTGACTACTTGAATGTTTAAAAGCAAAGCTGAAATATGAATAATTTTTTCCTTTTTCACCAAATTATTTTACGGATAAAGAGCAGAATTTTTTTTTCCCTTGGTGTCGGACGTAGAATAGTTGGTGTCAGACGTAGAATGTGCAAAGCAGACAACGTCCGACATGAAATAAACATCTTAAAAAGCTGTTTAACTCTTAATTTGTTTATAGAGTTATATATTTTGGTATTTTAAAGCATAAAAAAGGGGAGAAATATGCATAACAGGGGTCTGTGCAGAATTTTTCCCAGGTCTCTATTTTTGTGTGAAAAATCAAATAATTTTGTTAAAATTGAAATAATTTGAAACTCCAAATTTTAGCAAAAAGAATGTTGGGAGGAGGGGGGGTTCATGGCGCAAGTTATGTCATAGAACTTGTTTACAGGGAATGACATTACTTTGTTTTTCTGACAAAATATTATTTTTCTGGGTGTTCTCGAGGAATTCGGGGGGGGGAGCAGGGGGGATCCCATTGCTTTTGGGGGGATGGACACCCCTAATGTATCAATATCTGCATACCATTCCAGGAAATTTATATTTTAAGACTTCACTCATAAAATAAGGAAAATACTATAACGAGAACAAGAGAGATTAAACGCATTTTGTCAAGGGTTTTTTTTTTTTTTTTTTGCAATCTCTATGTGGACAACAAAAAACTCAATTTCTAGGGTGAAAAGGTGTATATATATATATATATATATATATATATATATATATAAATATAATATATATATATATACATATATATATATATATTAGGGTGTCCCAAAAAAATGAAAGTCGTTTTTTTAAAACGCATACCCTCTTATTTTTTTCCTTTTATATCAAAACCGTTGGAAAAAAAAAAATAGCAGGTGTATTCATATAAGCAAGCGAATGCTGGCGACGCGATATTTTGCAAAGCTCAAAACAGCTGTAAATAGTGCACAGAAAACAAATGAAAACAGAAAAACATATGTTGGGGGGAGGGGGGCTTATCCGTAGTAATTTGCAAACCGTCAAACATGTCAGTACGAATACATTCCGGTCAGCGAGCGCAGTATAGTCCTTCCATAGGGAACGAAACATGGCAGTGGAATTGCAAAGTTTGAAAAAAGGGATATTTTTAATAGGAGTCGTAAAACACCAAAGTACGGGCTTGAAACTTCCCTCTAACGGACAAGTTCTGTCGGTTTTGTTTTATAACATTCGAGAAGTAAATTTAACCATCAGTGAAAGTGCAAATATCGCTATTCGGGAATGCATCATCTTTTGGGAAAAGGCACGCGTTCCCACCAAAAAATAAATTGCTAAATTGTGTGAATAAACTTAAAAACCTGTATCAAATCTAGAGAGACTTACAAAAAAATGCAGAGAAATTGCAAGAAGTATTCAGGCAGCGCCAACAAGAATTTTCAAGTAATTTAAACAATTGATTCTATATTGCACATGCTGATGCACTTCGGTTAATCAAAATAGAGGAAGATGGGACTGTTGCCTGCTTTGAGTGCTCAAAAATCAAAAGAAGATCGCTTATCTATAGTTATTTTATATGGATGTGACGGAACAACTCATTGCTGAGTCTAAACTGGATAATTCCACAGGAAAAGAACAAACAAAGGCTGTTTGAAAGGCAGTTTTAGATTGGAATCTCGAAGACAAAGTTAAGTTGTGATATTACAGCTTCCAGAACAGGTCCTTTAAGTGGTTCTTGCGCTATTCTTGAGCAAAAATTTGATAGAGAAAAGCTTTCCTTTGCTTGCCGCCATCACATATATGAACTGATCTATCTCACTTAAATACAGTGCTATGGGGGAGCTGCGGAGTTGTTCCGAACTGTACCCTAACTTGGAAAATTTACTTGACTTTTACCGTGCTGAACTTACTAATATTACGCTCAGGGATGACTATCAAGAGTTGATAGAACTGCCTATCATATTTTTAGGTGGATATACCAGAAAATGAATTTAAAATAAGACCACCGGGAGTCGTGCACAAAGCTCGATGGATGGCTCGAGCGATTTACTCCCTAAAACTATTCTATTTAGTTCACAACTAAAATTAGATACGAAGGAAAATGACGCATTGTTTGATGTCTGCTTTTTTGTAGTGACAATATACGTGAAACCATGGCTTCAATGCATTTTGACAGTCAAAGCACCCAAAAAAGATTTGTGCTTTTTGATAAAAGTGTACGAAAATGTGGACCCAATTATCTCAAAAGCTGCTCTACAAAAATTCATCCAGCTTTTATGGTATGGTCAATAATATTTCATTCCTTTATGTGAAAAAGACTGTCTCAAAGCTTAGTGCAGTAAACGATGCAGCTGAAAGAGCGGTAAAAATGATGCAGTACTTTCATGGTTTGCTAACAGCTGATGAGGAACAAAAACAATCTGTTACGTTGTGTTCAAGAGCAGAGGACGTTCTATTCTGACTGCAAAAAGCAAACATTGAATTAAAAATATGTACAGTAATGTTTCTTTTAGTGTAATATTGTTGTAAATATCTGCTTTAAATAAATTGATGTCGCGTGTAGTAATGAATTATGCAGTTAGCAATTTTTCCACTGTAGTCGCCTTACAGGAGTTTAGGTCCAACATTGACCTCAAGTCGGCACGGGTTTCCGTTATTTAATTGCAATCGAACTTTTTTCTCATGTTTCTGAGGTGAAATGGAAAAAATTTGGAGGGTATGCGTATTCGATTTCACAATTTTTTTTTTCGCCATTATATCTTGGGACACAATAATATATATATATATATATATATATATATATATATATATATATATATATATATTGATATTGATATTTCTCTCTTTTAGAAGTTTAATTAGATTAAACAATTTTTACCAAATACTTGAAACATTCAAATAAAGTTTAATCACGTCTTTACTGAAACTAATCTTTTTTTTTAAAGCAAAAGTAATTCTGCATGAGACTACTTCTCCTTATTTTCTCTTACAAATCAACACAAATATTTTTTGAGCGCACCCTTCTTGTGAAGCGAAATTGAGAAGTTTTAATTTAAATTCTCTCCTACGCGTTAATTGTTTCATTTGCTGTTGAAAATCAATAGCTTTAAAAAAAATTCAAATTTTTGAAACAGTCCATCTCTGAACTATAAGCGACAATTCATAGCATAATTAAACATTTTTTCATAGCTCATTTCATTAGAGGATTTTTCTTGTGTATACTTATCAGCTTTTGATTAAAAAAAGAGCTGGATATAATTAAACCTCTTTGCAATAAAAGATGATAAGATTTTTTTGGCCTTTTTTTACGTATGCAAGTAATTATTATTGTTTTTTTTTCCTTAAGAATATCAAGGTGTCTTTATGACAAATGAAAAAAAAATTTTTTTACATTGTCAAATATATCCTCATTATTTTTAATCCAGAAAGAGCTGAAAACATTTAAACAATTTCGAACCAATTTAATTTCTTCTAATTTTGAGATATTGTTTCTTTAATTAATTTTTGTCAAGGGATTTTACATTACATAATATATTTATGCTATGTATGTGTAATATTTACGTGGGAAAACTAAGCACAAATAATTTTAAAAGAAAAATGAAATTAAATGGAAACAAAGAAAGTTTTCGAGCTTACGGTTTTAATCTTATTTTTTACTTTTTTAAAGGTTAATCAAGAAATATTTATCTTCATTTTTAACTTATATTACGAAAGAAACAGGTATGTTTCTTGCGTTTGCTGTTGTCATTTTAATTTTTTTTTCTTTTTCTTTGTATGAAAGACTTAAAATAAGTTTTTTTAACTGTTTAGTTTTTAATATAGTTCCTCATTTAGGTTATAATGATTTTTCATTCTCGATAAGTTAGCTCAGATTTTTATTTAGAAAGTTGTATGCTAAAGAGCCCTTTATGGCAAGCATTCCGGTTCATTGGAGGCATTTTCAAATCGTAAGAAGAAAATCCCCTATGAAAAGAAAAACCTGTTGATTTCAATGCAGTATTTTCATCCTAATTTTTGACAGCAAAATAGTTAAGTTACAGGTGGCATGCGTTAGTTGCAATGTAAACCGGTATCATTCAAATTCTTTTCTTTTGCATCTAACCGATTCATTACATTTCATTTGTTAAAAAGCTGATTAAGGTAGAAACTCCGTTAGTGACCAGTGCTTTAATAGTAGCCACTTCAGGGTTTAAACATGAAAAAAATATGATTCCAGGTCTCCCAATGGATTCAAAAGTGCATCAATCGTACAGGAGGTATTAGCTCCTTCAGGTCTGAATTCATTGGGAAACCTTGATCTCTATTTTTTCAAATATGAGCCTGGAAGTGGCCACTACTGAAGCACTTTGAAGAACTGGCCCCTACCGAATTGTTTACCTTATGTCATTTACAGGAATTGTGTAATTTGACATATTTGCACTTTAATCACACATTTTATCAAATGAATGGCTAATTTCAACATCAATTTAGTGCAATAAAGGGAAACGTAAACTCTTCTGAAAATGAAGGGTACTTTTCGATAAAGGTACGTCAATTGGCATTTTATTTTTAGCAATTTAAATTGTTTATTGCTATTGCAAACAAAAAATGTTTGCTTGGCTACATGCAACTATTCCAATTTTGGAGTTTTAGGTTTGCGATATGCCTGTAGATATCGCCAAGAATCTTAGCATTTTTTTTTATTGTCACCAAGGTAGAAATTAAACAAATCCCCTAACCATAGGACGTACCTTTAGAGGGAAAAAATACAGAAAAAAAAATACAATGGCGATGTTAGGTTTTGTGGTGCCACAGTGTATGTTAATTCCTGTAAGCAAGGAAAAAAAAAACTTCATAATTTTAGATTTCTAATTTAACGTAAATACAATTTGGTAGGGATACAGGTTGGGATTTCTTTTTCTCCAAACAACTGGCCCAAGATACAGCCCGCCAAAGATGGCATTCTAAGTGCAATTTCTCATATTCGATATCTGTTAAAATCTTAAAATTGCTTTATGTCAAAGACGGTACGCGGTATTTTCTTGAAATTGCTTTATTTTAAAGACAACAAATTGTTAATTAAAGGGATTTGTATAATTTGGAAATGTGTGTAAAGCGCTTGATACAGCGTTCTGAAAAAAAAATTAAATTTTTGATTTTTTACCAAACATGTGGCTTTTAAAAATATTGACTTAATAGCGCTGTGCCAAAAGCATGCCTTGTTTTTCCAAACTTAAAAAATACGAAAAAAGGCATTAAATGATATAAAAGAAATGTGATTTACACCAACAGGTCAAAAAGTGATAACACTAAATGATAACAATACGAAAAATTAACCATAACTAACTTAATGCTGACTTACACCACTCTTTGAATATGTATTTTTGGATACATTTGTATTTGTAATACAACTGAAAAACATTACAACGTGTAAAAATAGCTATTATTTACTGTGTTGTAAAAAGAGTTAAATTTTTAACATATTTCTGGGAATTTACCTTGTTGTAGTACATATTTGCTACAGTGACTCAAATACCCACTACATGAAGTCTAGCATATTCTGGATGCATTTATCTTATGCAGTTCAGTTAGTTTAGTAATTAAGCAATTCTGCTGAGTCAGAAGAAGTGGAATATGTAGACCGTAGCTTTCAGAGAAAGCTAAAATAGCATTTTATATGATAATGGGTTGAAAATATTTGATGAAGCTAAATATATGTATTTATGGAAGTAAAAGTTGTTACTTTATATTTACGAGTCAACAAATAAAACCGAAACTTTGTTCCACATTTTACTGTGTAAATAGGGGAAAATAATTCAATTTTAGTTTGATATCCAAAAAGTAAAGGGAACCTTCTGGAAAAAAATGGTTTAAAATGGATTTTTTCATTTTTATATTATTAGCAAATCATGATAAATTGAACATAATTATTAGCGATTACCTTCTTCCAATTTTTATCTATGAAAATGGCACTGTGCTGTAGTGAAATAATCGTAATGTTATTTTGTCAGACTATTGCTTGTGCAAAAGAAATATGAAAACTGAGCATGTTGAAGTATGTGACACTTTTTATTTCATTTTTCCTTTGCAAAGAAAAAATATTTTTTTCTCCTGAGAAATCTTCATTTGAACAGAGAAATGTTTGCAGTTGCTCACATTATTAGCATTTGAATATACATTTCTCAAATAGAAGCAAAATACAATCTCACTTAAGTAGAGTAGTTTAAATAAACCTCTGAGAAAGAGTAATAGTCGTTTTTTTATTACACTTCTTGAAGTAAGATTAAAGTAGTTTTTGACATACTGTTTTAGATTGACTTCCGTAATGTGGATGTGTTAAATTGAAGTAGCAATTACATGATGACGTCAGTAGCAAGCATAAATAAATCAAGTACTGACACATTTTATTTTAATCGTTTTTCCTACGTTTTCTAGTTTGAAGCTTGCGTGCTCGTAGAGGTTCGCAACAATTTGCAAAAGCTTTGTGAAACTAATTTGAGAATCACGCAAGTAGTATTAATTTAAATTTTCATTTTCAAAGAGGATTTTTCTTTTTGCAATTTGCTCATATAAATCGGAAAAGTAACATTTTCATATTGTATACTTTTTTAATGTACTTTTTTGTAGCGTATTTTTAATAAAATTATGAGCTTCAAGTTGAATGACTGATAAGAGAAAACACGTTTTTTAATTTAAACGACAGTAAACCTGTTAGCATCATGATTTCAAAAAGTTCGGAAGAAAACTATTTATATCAATTTAGTTAAACTATATTAGTATTTTTCCTTGGATTATGCTCAGTTTGTTTGCAATTTCAAAATTTAGGCTAGCAATGTAAAATTAAATTTGGAAAAGTTTTTCAAGTTAAGTTATTGCAATTGAATTACTTGTGGTACTTTTTTTTGTAGTACTGCTTTCCAATCCTTTTAACATCGGAGAGCTTTCAAATATTCGTGAATATTCAATCATGCAAGTAAATAAAGTGTATTGATAGGAGAAGAAAGCATGTTGTAGCTAAGGATGTGCTGACCTAAAGGAACATTTTCTTAAAAATAAAGTTTCCTATCTCCTTGTTCAAAAAATACCGTTAAAACTGCTGAGGTGTTGTTTTATTTCCTATTTGTTGCCTGCGGCGAACAACTGTTTTGTTTTGCTTTTTTGCTGTTGAATTTATGTTTATTTTGGTCAGTTTTTACCATATTGCTGACCATCGTTAAAATATAAAATATACCTATTTCTTAAGAATCTTGTTATGTATGTGAAGTTATTTCTTTATCATGCAAACATGTTTCTAAGTACATTTCATATTTCCTGCTTTTGTATCATTTCCGTAATGTGTATGATTTCCCATTTCACAAAGCTTTTATGCATTTTTTTTTTCAAACATTAGTTGTCTAATTCGATTTTTCCAATCGCTGCAAAACTATGCAGTTTTATGAACGCATTATACTTTTCTGGATCTTATGTATTATTATGTATTTATAATGTGTTTTGAAATGTTAGCTTTCTTAGAAAACATTATAACTAGATTTGAAGGGAGTGAAATATTTTTTTTTCTAGGGAAACACGATTTAAGATGACGACGTCAACTTTTTCTTTTTTGTGTTTGTGTTTTTTTTCCCATTAGCGTAAACAAATTTCGTTTGATAAATTTGTCGCACGAAGTTCTTCAGATGAATCTTCATGTATTACACTATGTGATTAAAATAAAAAAATTTTAAAAATTTCATGACATGTTGAGTATTTTTTGGAAATGAAGTGATTACTCATTTCGGCCGAACAATACTTTCTCTGCAATAAATGACAAGTTCGTCAGCTTACTTCATGAGGAGGAGATTTCCATACTGTAATTTAACTTGATTACGTTGAAAGTCAATCAACTATTCGATACACTGTGTAACTAATGTGCGGAAAACATTATTTGAATCATTGAACGAAAAACAATATGACTTAGTTTGAAAGGATGATATCTTACTATACCATGAATAAAGGTTGTTTTTCAGGATTTTAAAACAATAATTACTTAATCAATAATAGTTTAACCTGTCTACTAACGTGTGTATTTGTTCAGTAGGATCTTTCGCTCTTGTTTGCTAACCAATCTATTAATAGATCTAGTATCTTACATCTAAAGGATTAAATAAGAATATTCTTAATCTTGCCAGGGTTTATCCTAAGTGCCAGAGTTTCGGACTTTAAAAACGTGTTTATTTGTAGAATATTTACTACACTGTGCTCGGCTAGCATTGCATTTGAAGTCACAATTGTTATGACTTCTTTGTTTTGGAGTGAGAGAGTAAGCGGTTACACTTCTGAGTGAATAAATTGTCCACAATTGATCGGAAAAAAATATCTCGGCTTTACAATGAAGTTAAACATCTACTTGACTTCAGTGCAACTATTATGAAAAACATAATAAGTAACACAAATAAAAAATAATAATAATAAATCATTTTCCTAGCATATAAAAAACTTCAAAATTTATTTTCCTGATATAGATGCTGCACACTTGTACTAAAGGAGAAATTAAGTTACATTTTATTTCAAAATAAAGCTACCACACCGAACTGTATTGTATACCAAGTGTTCCCCAAAGTGGGTGTTGCGGTACTCTGGGCTCCGTAGGGAGAGACTAAGGGTGCCTCAAAATGTCAATGTTATCAAAATGTATGTAATAGAGATAGAGTAGGGAACCATAACAATATTCCAATTCTTTAAAGGGGGAATGCAAAACGTTTGGAAACCCTTGTTGTACACGATAATTCCCAGGTTCTGGGGTGTTGCAGAAAAACTTACAGTTTTGCGTTAAATATAAATTTCATTTCGTATTCCAGTTCCATGATATTATAGTAATTGTTAAGGGGTCTAAGGACCCTTAACCTTCAAAATTTTCGACTTTCTGGAAAAAAATATGTTATGCATATTTTAATTCTGAACAATTTGATACCTTATTTATTACCATACGCCAAAAACTTTTCCAGTTATTGTAAAAATGCGTAAACTTCCCCTATAGAGATTTATGTTAACAGCAGCTGTTTCAGTCTCTTTTTCTCAGGTGCCGGTTTCTTCGGTTTTCTCGTTTTGCGCGCATAATATGTCAGAAAGTTTCTTATATATTTCCGTAAAACTTTTCATACTTGTTTGTCTGGTTTATATTTATGACCTGAACCTAAATTTGTTTAATTTTTTAAAATTATTTATTTATTTTTTGAAATTTTACAAGTCATAATCAAAAATTTCCAAAATTTTGGGCAAAAAAATATATATATTAGGGTGCGTCTTATTTTTTAAGGTGTTATTTTTTCATGAGGCACCCTTTCATTTTGTTCCTTTGGATGAAAAAAATTATCATACCTGAAAATTAAAAATTGAATAATATTTAGAGGGTGCTACCACTGCTGCAAAATTTGACAACTCTCTCTCTTTTCATTTTTTTAAAATTTATTTATTTAGTATGGATAATAAGTAGCAATCAGTGAAAAGTTTGTATTGTCACATGGAAGTAACAAAGAGAAAAATTACAATATTGCAGACCGAAAGTGTAAACCTGTGATATGAATGACATTACCGAACTTTCGGATGCTTTTTTGACATTATCGAATAAAATGACAACCATGAAATGCTTATTATTTTCTTGTATATATAAGAAATAGGTATTTGTGTGATGTTAAACCCAACCATCCTTATTTCATGTTGATTAAAAATCGACAAGATATATTGGGGAGTTTGTTTTTACACTATTTTTTTCACAATGACTGTAGTTTTAGTCACTGGTAGCACCCCCTAAATTACGGTCAAATTCTATGAAACTTTTATGTGTGTATTTTTTCATCAAAAGGAAGCAATTTAATGGGTGCCCCATAAGAAATTCAAAACTTTTTTAAAAAGAGCCTTATAAGACACACCCTAATATATATTTTATATTTAACTTTCATTTTTAGTTAAAATTTAGGTTCAGATCATAAAAATATACCAGACAAACATGTATAAAAAGTTTTACGGAAATATATAAGAAACTTTCTGAGATATCATGCGCGCAAAACGAGAAAACCGAAGAAACCCGTACCTGAGAAAAAGAGGCTTGCTATTAACATAAATCTCTATGGGGAAAGTTTACGCATTTTTACGATAACTTGAAAGGTTTTTGGCGTATGGTAAAAAATAAGGTATCAAATTGTTCAGAATCAAATAATGCATAACATATATTTTTTCCAGAAAGTCGAAAATTTTGAAGGTTAAGGGTCCTTAGACCCCAATAAACTTAGTGGTTAATATATAATGCAAGGATATTTGGAGTGTTGCCGCTTAATACATAAATAAATAATAAACTTATGGAACAATGTACTAATTTTGGAGACGTACTATTAATCAAGGCAGCTTACTTTAAAACTTGACTTGGTTAGAAGTATTGCAATTTTAATTGCGCTAAGTTTTAAAATAAAACCTAACACATTTGAGTTTTGCTTTGATTTGTTACCTTACCAAGAATTCTATTTTTTATAATTTGAATTTTCGTATTTTGAAGATTAAAACGAAATACTAATATGAACAACTTGCGTCTTAAAAGATTTATCTTTATGAATACTGAAAGAAATAATTAAAATTCTAGCTAGAAATATAAAATCAAGAAAATGTGTAAGCCACACTTTCCATTAGTCAGAAGTTCACACACATGATTAAACCTTTCTTTTCTAGATTTTAGAGCTGAGTTTCTCTGGAAAATAAAATTGGATTTTTAAAAGCCATTTTTCAATTTCCCAAGTTAATTACGTCAAAGAACTGCGTAACACACGTAATTACTTAAAATAACTGAACAGGTTGTCAGACACGTCGCTACTTTTATCCTATTACCAGTGAATATTCATGTTAATTTTATTTAAAAAAAATATTAGTAAATTAAGTAAATGTTTCACAAGAATTATTACTAAGCACTACAAAAGCAGAAATAGATTACATCTTTTAGAGGAATTGGGATGAAAAGGAATTAAGTCGTTGTGGAAACATGGATAATTAATTTAGAACTATTACTATTAAAGAGGATTTATATTTTTCTATTCAAAAAAAAAAAAAATGTTGAACTTAAACGCAAAGGTTTGTTTCGTATACATAACCAAAAAATCAACACTATTTCCTACTATAAGTGTGACATACTAATTACTGGCTGAGAACCTTAAATATTCGTTGCCTTAACGTATTCATTGAAAATGCAATATTAGATTTTAAATGCCGTATCGTCATTATATAAATGAATTTTTTTAAGTGCAATAGTCTAAAACTATTAAATTGTTAGGTGCGAAACCATTGATATTTTTACTTCCTTTTACAAAAAAAGGAAGTATTGTATTCGCGAAAAAAATTTCACTCAAAAATCGACCTTAATTTCCATTTTACTCACCCCCGATGAATACTGAGTTTTTTTTTCGACTCGACCACACGCGGATAAGTGCCTAAGAGCGTACAGACACGCGAAATATACATAATGACGATTCCCGAGTTAATTACAACGAGTTTTCTCGTGACGTCTGTATGTACGTATGTGCGGATGTGCGGATGTATGTCGCAAAACTCAAGAACGGTAAGTCCTAGAAAGTTGAAATGTGGTACGTAGACTCCTAGTGGGGTGTAGTTGTGCACCTCCCCTTTTGGTTGCATTCGGGTGTTTATAAAGCGGTCTTTCGTCCCTTTTTGGGTGGAAATCATTGTTAATTTTTATTTTCGATTATTTTTTATTTCTTATTTTTTAATTTGATTTCAATTTGGCCACTGTTGGTGATATTGAGAGAGTAAACTATTGAATCACATTAAAATTACCAGTAATGGGGAAATGACATTAAATTGGAGTAAAAAGAAGTCATGTGATGCACACACATCAGCTCGCTTAATCAGATTTAGAACTACTGCATTACATAAGAACAAAATATTCATCGGACGGTTTTAATTTTGAAACTTATTTAACACCAAGATTTCCACTTTGGAAACTTATATAATTATTATGGAATTACTATTATTTTTTTCTGAACGTATAACAAATACATGATGTTAGTTAATTACGTTCTAATGTTATTTTCTGAAAGAGTTGTGCTGCATGTCGAGGCATTTATTTTTATTTATTTTTATTTTTCTAAATTCCCGAAAACAACAAATTTTGATACCAATCAAAATACAAAATATTTTTGAGAAAGTTGGAATTTTTTGTGATTCTAAGTGAATTAGAATCATAAACTTCTTAGACTATGGCGTATCCTGAATTAAGTTCTAAGTCTTCACCCTGATTTTATGTCATGCGTTTTTCGCTGGAAACAACAAATTAAATACTGGTTTTATTTATTTATTTATTTTTTGTTTATTCATTTAAAAAATTTGGTCCTTACAATCACTTTGAACAACCATTCTGAGAATATTCCTCCAGCAAATAATTATTACTTTTCCCTACTAGATAATAAATTTCGTCATTATGAAGATGAATGGTAAAGGCACCAAATCGATAGTTTAACTGAGGGAATCGTACATAAGCGAGAAATTTCGCCAAGAGTAATCGCCCCGAACTAGTAGCTGTATCAAACTATACCAAATCTTCTATCAAGCTAGTACTTTGCTCCTTGTCCTTAATTATTATAAATTTCCTCGCGGACTAACGCAAAAAGCTCCCTCTTAAGAATATCTTAATATCAATTTCCAAGGTTCAATCTTTCCATCTTTTCAAAATCATATCCAGTTCAGAACTTACAATCGCAGATTTCGCACAAGAAAACGTTTTATCAGGAAAAGAATGCCATAGAATCATGGATCAAGTTAAGTCTGTATAAATCTCAGAGCTCCTGAAATCTCAGAAAATAAGAAGTCTTTCTCTCCTGTAGTGACATTCTTTATTGCTTTTTTCAAAATGAAAGCGTCACAATTTAGCTTAAGGCTTTTCTAAAAAATGTTTTGTTCTTCTCTGGATTACATTTTTTGCTTCTCTTTCAGATAGTTGACTAAGTTAGTTTCACAATGCAGAATTCTTGCTGAGTATACTGCTTTTTAGGTTGTAATACGCTCGACTAATAAAAATATTCTGTTAAACATGTAAAATTCATCGGATGTGAAATTACATGTAAAACTTAAAGTTAATTAAAATGAATATGTTAACCACTTCTGTTTAGTTGTAGTGAGAATAGCTTAAAACATTATACGTGCGTTGATTAATTATTTATAAAACTACCGGGTAATTGAACGAAAATACAGAAGAAACATGTTCAAAATTTCTTCCTGAGTGTGAGTTTTTATATGTGGTTCAGCAAGGTTGTACGCGTTACAAAACGTTTTGACAGAAGTTGAACAAAAATAGGACCCAAAATGTTTACAAAAAAAAAAAAAAAATGAAATACTTGAAATATTACGGTAAAAACTACTCTCCTCCACGTTGCCATTACTTTTTACATTTTAATTATTTTTTGCTGTAAAATTCTTCGGTAGATAAAGAGAAAAAAAAATCACAAGTGTGCAGCGCCTAATTATTCCGACGATTTTACTTAATCGAGGAGAGAAAGGGGGAATATGTGTTTTGAGGCGTATGTCACAGGGGTTATTTATTTGGCGATGCAATCCTATACTTTTTCCGCTACTTTACTGTAGCTTTTATATTGACTGTAAATAATCTGTTTCACACTGGCATTTACCTGAACTTTCAACAGTATGTAGGAAATTCGTTAAGACTACTGTTTGCCAAGTGCTCCAAGGAACCACAAACTCTTCTTAAGGTTCTGGTCCAAAGAAAAATTGTATCGCTCTATGCGGGGTTCGAAAATTTACCCAAGAAGAACATATTAAACGGATGCTGATTGGAGATTGGAAGTGATCTATATATATAAAAATGAATGTTTGTCTGTATGTCATCCATGAACTCAAAAACTACCAGGCCGATTTGGCTGAAACTTTCACCGTTTGTTATTTTTGGTACTGGGAATGTTTATAGACCAGTTCGAAAAAAATCCGATCGATAGTTCCTTTTTTATTACAATTTAATTCACAATCCATTGGATAAATACGAATAAAATTATCGGCTGCAGAAATTAATTCGCGTGAAAGATCTCATTGATAAAAAGTTAGCTGTTGCCATTTTTCTTGAGTTTGAACAAATAAATTCTTTCTTTATTGTTTTATGGCTTTTCATGCAACGGGGGGATTTAAACCATTTTCTATTTTATATTTTAGCGATTGATTGATCTTGCAAACTGCGTGAGTACAAAATTTGAGTACAGTCACGGCTTCACTTGATACCTGGACCGATTATTATGAAAATTGCTATATATATGTATTTTTCCACGGAGAAGGTGCATAATATGCTCATTGAAGACACTCGCCACCAGGTGGCACTGCAGAGTAGCAACTTCTGCCCCGTTCAACCGATTGTCATGAAAATCAGTATAATGATGTATTTTTTTGTTGGCGTAGCAACGCGCGTCGGGGACAGCTAGTGCTAAATAAGAAAAACGTTGCTTTTGAGCGTGACTTTTCGGTTTGCGTGTTTGCTAAACCTAAAAAATGAAACCAGGTGACGGTTTCAATCAAAATTGGTTTTCAATTTTACCCCGGAAAGAGCACGTTCTGGTTGAATTTTAGTATCGGTGGCTTAAAGGAGCATTTGAATATTCATTGCATTAAATACTGCTGCATTTTAAGATGTTAGTCACTTACACAGTAAAAAAAAAAAAAATGAAATTTTAACTTGAAAAATATTAGCAGCCATGTCGCTAGTACTTTTACTGAAAACTCCTATTTAAGTGTAAATTTTACAGTAAGAAGGCAAGAATTTTGTAGTTACAGTAATCTCCCGATTTTTGGCGGTCGGATTATCCGTGGGTGGATTTTTATTTTATTAAACTTATGATTGTGTTATTGTTCGCATTTGGATTTTACGTATATCTTTTATATTCAACATTGGTAAATGCAATGTACCAATTATTTTTAGAAATGATTTTAATTTAGAGTGTTAATGATATTTTTTAGCAATTGTATACACTAAGTATCCTTTTTAACTTATTACTCGGATTATCGGCGGTTGCCGTGCCACCCTACTCCGCGGATAATTGAGAGTTCACTATAGTTGCGCTGATTGAAACTAACGACATACTCACAACGGGTTCTAAAATTAACTTCTCCTTGTTCGGGGAATAGTGCACTTAGTCCTATACGGAATAATACTCGAGGGAAGAACAGGAAAGACGAAATAATTGCTTAGTACCATAAGACATGTGTTGTATCAATTGAGTCTGCAATCGTTTCCTGTTTACATTGCAATTTTCAGTAAAATTTTCCTCAAAGCTTTAAAAACTATATTTCACAATAATATATTTAACTTAAATTTTCCTAATTTTTTTTTCCACGATGTACAGAATTAAGAATTATCATACTAATGCGGACGGACCTACCCTGTAAAAAAATTCCGAAACGTTACTGGTTATTTTCGTGCTGCTTTATGCTCTTGAAGGACAGTTATGACATGTAATTACAAAAAGCAGCAAGAAAATACTTACGACCAAAAAAAAAATACCGTCAACACTAACACAATACATCACAATTTTACGACGCTTTTGGACTTAACAAATGAAAACGACAATTTATTAATTACTATTTTACATTCGCACACAGTTGAATCCCCACCAGATTACTTTATAGACCCTAGCTGATTCACTAAATTAAATTAAGATAACTCTAAGATGAAGCTCTTGAGAATCCGGTATTCGATGTAATTAAGAGGATTAATTTTGCTTAAGATAGGGACTACCTAACAGAATACTATTCGAGCTGGCTCCATTCCAGGTTAATTGTTTATCTCTCTCTATAAATAATTAACCCCTACCATGGCATCAGCATTATTTATCATTTTTTTGTTTATTTATCCTTAGATAACACTATTGTGTATATGTGTCTGTACAAATGCAAAAACTAATGTAAAGTCAAATCTTCAAGCCTTTCTGAAGCTGCAGAAATTGTATGTTACAAATGCAAGCTTTTTCACGATAGGAACTAGTATGAAAATCTCAAAAAATCTCTTTCATAATCTAACTGCATTATTACTTAAATATTTTTTTTTTGGCTACGTGTTCATAATGGCTAATCTACGTAACTCATGTCGTGCACGATCCTGGGATTTTAACGGATTTTATGAGGGCAGTTTTTGTCTTTTCTAGCGCTGAGAAATATCGTTAAAAAATTGATTTTGACATTAGAGGCAGATAGGTAGATTTGTTAAATAACAAAAATCATCATGAAGTATCATTAATATTAAAATGAATCATATTCATATATTTTTTGCATTATATGTAATCATCTATCAGTGCTTCCCAAGCTTCTTAAGCAGATTGTTGAGGAGAAAAAAGCAATAATGTTCGAGTAACAATACGTATAAGTGCACTGTAAAAAAACACCAGAGACATTCCTAGAAAATGAAGCGCAGCAAATGTGTGCATTCTGCGCTTAACAAATGTGGCAAAAACCATGGAATGTTTTCATTTAAAAGTCAGTAACATTCCTGACATTAGCCTGAAATATCCCTTACGAATTTGAAAACCTTTCAAGTAAAAGCCAGTCATGTTTTTGAAACTTATCAAGAAAATTTCGAAATGTTTATAGTATCAGGATGACCCCTAAAGAGAATGTGGCCGAAACTAAGGTATATTTGGAAGCAATTCTTCCAAAGCTACAGTATCCAGAGAATGCGCTTTGACCTCATTTGGGGCTCAGTCAATCTGGACGGACTGCAATTGAGACGAAAGCAAAACACTTTAGTAAAAATGCATAGTATATTTTGTCACTGTTAGCTAAAAATATTTCAATCCAAACGTGTGAAGTTGTCACAACTCTAGAACTTGTAGTACTTCAAGAAACCGTATCGCAAAAATACTTGGTTTTCACAGAAAACCGGTAGAAACCATTGAGAAGGAATACTAATGGAGGGAGCCATAGCAAATGTCTCAGTGAAATAAGCTTGGGACCCACTGTTTCCCAGGTCAGGTGACTTGGGGGATGATGTCATGTTTTGGCACGCAATCGCTCTTTTGGCATTAAATATTTTTCAGACGACGCGACGGCGCTTATTATGAAGTCGGGGTTACAAATCAGAGCAACTCTGACTCCAACTCCTTTACCGCATAATAATAAATAAATAACGGATACAAATTTAGGCCTATCATTCAAACTCCCCCTCCCCACTTCTTTCCGGATTTTAAAATATAATGTAACTGCATTTTTCATGTATTTTGATGTTTATTCCCTGAAATGACGGGCATGTACAAATAGTTTAAAGTGTTCTGTTATTGACTGAAAATTTATGGATTCATATGTATTGTAATCAATGTTTTGAAATGATTTCATATGCAGGCATACTAGTATTTAAATTGAAGCATAAAAATAGCAAATCTTTATTCTTGCGCATCCGCTGTTCACAGGAGCTTGGCGAGAAGATACTCGCCAACAAAGCAAATGTACACAAAATGCTTAAGAGCCGTTAAAATAATTACTAGTTAAGTAAAAAGTGTTTTTATGGAACTAAAGTGTTATTTGCACTCAAGATATACAATGTTTTATAACTTTTATAGGTAAAATAAGTACAAAAATTTAAAAATGATAGGCAACTGTAGAATATGTACTCGTTGAATGCATATAAATATTATTTTTTCTTTATTTAGAAATAAAAAAACATTCGTACATGCTAGGGAAAAGTTACTGGACCTCCTGGTGTGGCTTTTTCCTCACAGTTTACAATGCTAGAATACTGCACTATTACTATAAATCTAATTTCCCCCCTTCTACAGTTAAAGGTTGTTATCAAGCATGGCTTCAGCTAATGAAAATTTCTTCAGCGGTTACGGTCAACTTGAAATTGTTCCCCAAGTCACATGGCACTGTTGCCGTATCAGGATAGTAGGGTTGCACTCTCTCCATCTATTCCTTCTCAATGGTAGAAACCTTTGAAATCAGTGCAAGTAATTCGAAAAAAAAAGTCACATTTCGGAACTGTCTTCATGTCACCAATCACATTTCTCTCAAGATTTTTTTTTTAATATGAATTCTGGAGAATCGTAAATATAATTCCAAAAATAAGCTCAGTATTGATGGAGAAACGATAACTGGTTATCATTAAATTTCTATGACTATATTTATTGAAAGTAACGATTTAAACTTTGAGTCAATCATTAATTAAAAACTATATTTTTCTATAATTGACTATTTTTTTGAAATACTTTCGATATTTAA
>NC_072732.1:72782937-72880621 GCF_026930045.1 Uloborus diversus | reverse complement strand
TACTTTTTTCTTCCAATTCTTATAGTAGTCACTTCTTAGAAGTAATTAAAACGGAATTAACTAATATTAATACACCGTGCTAGATATTTAATAAATGTTTTTTGAACAAACGTTTTTCAAAAAACTGTAGACAGAAGAAAGCAATTTTCTTTCGTGCAGCATAATCTTTAATCTTCAACAAGAGAAACAATACAATTTTCTACCTGAATAATGTTTATTCAAAACTGTTTTCAACATTTTGTTCACGATATGTTTAATTAAATCTGCTTTTACGTAAACTACATCTTATAAAACACACATCGCAATAAACTTAAAATTAGTTTTCAGAACAGAATAAAAATATCCGCCTTTGCAGGTATTTAATAAAACGTTTATTAACAATTTGTGCGTTCTTTCATACACACTTTAATAACACTTGCACGTTAAGCAAACGAAGCAAGGTAGGGAAAAAATGAGACAAATTTACCTTTTATGAACTTTTTATGTTCTCTTTTAGTATCCTTATTTTTTAATTTTTTTTACTTTTTTTAAAACCGATTTTTTGTACAGATGTAATCATGTATAAAAATTGTATTATAATATTGAGCAATACTTCGTGTTAAGATGTATTTTAATAACATTTCTATCCTTGTTTTTAGATAAAACAAATACTCAGATTTCATGCATCCATCAGTACAAATGACTGTCTGAATATGTAATAGCTGATGCATTTTCAAACTACTTTCAGGTTTGCGCAATGTATAACGATAATATCCATTGACTGTACATAAAGAGTTCATATATGACAACTAAACAGAAAACTACTGCTTTCTTGTGGTTAATAGAAATAATTAAAAATGAATAACAGCCATGGAAAAAATTATAAGGACAATCAAAAAGTCGTCTGTTCTTGGCACCACTTGGTTGGAAAAGTATACAAATGCTTTTATGATAAAATACATAAGTCAAAGCAATTTCACACAAAACTTTGGTTAACGTTTTTGAAAATTCTTGAAATGCATGAATTTTTAAGGTTTTACTAGTTTGCCACTTGGGAAAAATTGTAAGGAAACACATTTATTTGGAGACTGGGAACAAAAATTTGCATATTTAGTAGCAGCATATGATTATTTACATTAACCTAAAACTGTTACGCAGTAAGATTGTTCACTTTATCTCGATCTTTATCAGGCCTAACAGCACACAAGTCTCAGAATATAAAAAAGTGACAAATCGTTGCTTAAAAAAATGTAGAATGATTTCACGTGAAATTGCAAGGAGGGAAAACAGATCTAAAACCGTAATTTATAATTTTTTGAGAAATTCAAAAGAGTATGACTAGAAAAAGCGCATAGGCAAGCTCTCATTCTTACAAGGTGCCAAAAACAAGCAATTGTTCATGGAGCTTGCATAAAGAAAACACATTTCAATTCGAATTAAAAGTTAAATAAATGCACCTTGCACTACCCAAACAGTGCGGAATGTTTTGCAAAAGAACTCCTATGATACATATGCTGAACTTCGGTTACATTCACCATTTACAAAGGTTCAAAAGAAGCTTTGATTGGATATCGCTAAGAAACACTTTTTTTGGGTCTTGATGGAAATATGTCGTATTTTTTTATGACAAAACTTTCATTTCCACGGACCAGACGATTTTCCCCATTACTGGCCTGATTTGCAAAACAAAACCTTTTTTTCTTCGCACACGACAATTCGGAAGCGTATGAATGAAACGTATTACCTGAAAAAGTATTACCTGAAGCACCCCATATCACAGGTGGTGGTTATTTGTTTCAACAAGACAATGAAAATTGCCATGTGTCTTGCGGATCACATTCATGATTTAAGGCCAATTCAGTGAAATTTCTGGACTGGCCAACAAGAAGTCTTTAATTAAACCGCATAGAGAATCGGCGGGACATTTTAACTTGAAAAGTGTCTTAGGATGGGACACAATATGCAAATTAAGACGAACGGACATCATCCATTAAATTGGCGCGTAAAATCATTTTTAAATAAGATTTAACTGAAATTTCTAAGCCAACGACTGGACTATAGATGAAGAGTAATTGAAAAAAGTGATTTTGTCGAATATTAGTTTTTTTCCTGACATATTTATTAATGTCTTTATAATTTTTTCCATGTTTAACCTAACAGATTTGTGTTAATTTGTGATTTAACAATTATATTTTAATTTAATTTCATACTAACTGGTTTCCAATGATTCCTATTTACAAATATAAAATTATGTTTGATTTTGTTTGCAATTGATAATTATTTTCATACATAACCCTTATTTTTCAACGGGTTCTTATAATTTTATCCATGGCTTATATAATTGACCATTGTACTTTTGCCTGTGTTTACGAAATATAGCAGGATGGCTAGTTTCAGACAAAAGACGTTTAACTACCATGCATGCTCAGCTGCAGTAGTGTGAAATATGTTTGAATAAGTCCAACTCGCCAAAAGGCTACTTTTGACCTGGGGACTACTAAAAACTATTTGCCTTGATATCTGTTAAATAACTACTGGAAAAATATCGGATATTGTTGCTGATGATCAATTATCGTTGCACTAATGCTTTACTTGTTTCTAACTCCGTGAAACAATGTGAGTAGTTCCTTTGTTGGAGTAGAATTATTGAAATGTTGAGTCGCAGCTGTTGCTAAAAGTTTTTTTTTTTTCTAAGAGAGGAAAAAAAGTAAAGTAGACATAATTAAAAATTCCAACCGATACGTAACATTAATATCCAATGACTGTAGATAAATAGCTTCATTATATAAAATCTAAACCTAAAACAGTACGGGAGGAGTGGGTATAGGTAGACAACATCAATTTATATCTGTTTGTTAAGTTCCAACTTGATAAAACTTTAAACCAGCCTGGTAAAGCTGGAAAGGCTAAGTCGACATACTGTAAAAAAAAATATACAAAAGTGGTTTCTTTCAAATATCATGAAAAAAAAAACCTGTATCATCAGAGTTTGAACCCATAAAAGTAAAATATCTCCATTTTTTGTTGATCTGATTCTAAACTGTTAGATACAATTTAGAGACTATGTTAATTAATCTGCTATATGCCTATTAACTAACGTTCATATTAGCCTTAAAATGATGTTGTTAATTTTCTTTGTCTGAGAAAGGCAGTTGGCAGCTATTGAGTTTATATTTGCATTGAGGAAAAAGTGAGAGATGAGCAGTGAGACGCCATTAATTCGTTCATCACTCAAGATGTGTGAGATATCACCCCGGTGTCTCCAAACGGTCACGGAATTAGGACGTCACATCCACTATAGTAATTTTAGTTATGGCTTGAAGTTTTATAGATGGGTTGTAAAGAACGGTGATCATTATTTCCCCACTAGCCCTAGAAAAAACTCTATTCCTAATTTTCCGGACAATTTCAAGATATTAATGAGGGAGAGAACCATACTATGTACCTAATAATGAACATACTCTCCCCTTTCAGCAGTGTGTGATAACATTTCAATGGGTAGCCCCTGCAAAACCTGAAGTTAGTCCCACTCGGGGTTTGTGGTAAATTTTCCATTGAAGAGGGGGATGTAATCATATAACATTGGGATACAATGTTATCTGAATTCTAAATTTATGCTCCCACCTCTGTAACACAAAACCTTGCATTTATTTTCATTTTCTTTTGTAATAGCTTTTGTTGGTTTATTTATTTATTTTTGTGGAAATATGACTCAAAAGAAAAAAAAAATGACAATGAAAAATCTTATAACGGGCCTGCATTGTTCCCATATCTGCATCGCGAGACCTGGCAGCCTTCTTGCTATGATCCTGCTCTTAATTTATGTTTAAATTTTGCCTCCATCCCTCTAAAAATGATAATGATTTATTAATTTTTTTTTAATGCCAATTTTCGACCGCGTTTTTAATAAATCATTATCAACTCAGTTTATTTTGTTAAAAAAACAGAACCAAACAATTCTTTTGGAAAATAAATTTTCATAACCTAAATAACTTAACCATATGATACAATTTCGCAAAAAGTTTCAGCTTTCACAGGTTTTCGAAGATAAAAGAAGTCTCTTCCTTTTAATCTGCCTGAAGCGACCTCAGCGCTTGGGGCGAAGATCGATCTACTGTGTGAACTAATTCTCCACCCAAGAACCATTTCTCTCCCCCTCCCTCATTTAAGTAATTAGCAGCCCTCTTGACGCGTGAAGGACACTTCCGGAATTAATCAGAATCAACGATGTAGACCTTTTAGCCTTTGATAAAAATAATCGTCAGCTCATGTCATGTCTAAAGAAAGGACTAGGGAACAAATTACACAAGAAGGCCTTTTTCCTTCAATAGCTTCTTTAATAAAAGGTATCAATAATTTGATGTATGTTTTTTTCCCGTTTTCGTTCTAAATGTACTTTAGTTTAAAAACAGCATACTTCTTAAAAATGATGACAAATATTTTCATACATATGATTAAAATATTTTGAAGCTTTCTTTGGAAAGTGTTTTTTATACGCTGTATTTCTTTGAATTAAAAACTTTTCTTCTGAAGATTTCTGTTAAAAAATCTGATTTATTATTATTATTATTATTATTATTATTATTATCAGTATTGCCATTATTATGTTCTTTTTAATAATAATAATAATAATAATGATATTGATGATGATGATGATGATGATGATGATGACGATTGATAATAATAATAATAATAATAATAATAATAATAATAATAATAATAATAATAATAATAATAATAATAATAATAATAATAATAGTAATAATAATAATTATTATTATTATTATTATTATTATTATTATTATTATTATTATTATTATTATTATTATTATTATTATTATTGTTATTGTTATTATTATTATTATTATTATTATTATTATTATTATTATTATTATTATTATTATTATTATTATTATTATTATGACGATTATTATTATTATTATTATTATACTATTATATATATATTATTATTATCGTCATTACTAGTTTACTATTATAATTATTATTAGTATCATCATTATGAGTTTACTATTATTTATATTATTATTATCATCATTACGAGTTTACTATTGTAATTATTATTAGTATCATCATTATGAGTTTACTATTATAATTATTATTATTATCATCATCATTATGAGTTTATTTTTATAATTGGGCAATTCCACGGTGTCGGACGTAGAATTTGCACGAAATTTACCAATAAAGGTTCATATTTTTCAGAGTTAAAATGGATGAATTGAGATAATTGTTTTTCTCAATACTGATATATGTAGGAACAATATAAAAACTTATAAAATTTCTAAAAAAGATTCAAACTATAAATATTAAAAATAAAAAACCTCATGGTGTCGGACGTAGATGAAAGGGGAACTGAAAATTGACTTACGTTGAAAAAACCCAAGTTTCAGCTCAATGAACTGTTTTCAGATTTTTTGACTACTTGTATATGTAAAAGCAAAGCTGAAATATGAATAATTTTTCCTTTTTCACCAAATTATTTTACGGATAAATAGCAGAAATTTTTTTTCCCTTGGTGTCGGACGTAGAATAGTTGGTGTCAAACGTAGAATGTGCAAAGCAGACAACGTCCGACATGAAATAAACATCTTAAAAATCTGTTTAACTCTTAATTTGTTTATAGAATTATATATTATGGTATTTTAAAGCATAAAAAAGGGGAGAAATATGCATAACAGGGGTCTGTGCAGAGTTTTTCCCAGGGCTCCATTTTTGTGTGAAAAATCAAATAATTTTGTTAAAATTGAAATAATTTGAAACTCCAAATTTTGGCAAAAATAATGTTGGGAGGGGGGGGGGGGGGTCATGGCGCAAGTTATGTCTTAGAATTTGTTTACAGGGAATGACATTTCTTTGTTTTTCTGACAAAATATTATTTTTCTGGGTGTTCTCGAGGAATTCGGGGGAGGGGAGCAGGGGGAATCCCATTGCTTTTGGGGAGATGGACACCCCTAATGTATCAATATCTGCATACCATTCCAGGAAATTTATATTTTAAGACTTCACTCATAAAATAAGGAAAATACTATAACGAGAACAAGAGAGATTAAACGCATTTTGTCAAGCGTTTTTTTTTTTTTTTTTGCAATCTCTATGTGAAGAACAAAAAACTCAATCTCTAGGGTGAAAAGGTGTATATATATATATATATATATATATATATGTATATATATATATATATATATATATATATATTGATATTTCTCTCTTTTAGAAGTTTAATTAGATTAAACAATTTTTACCAAATACTTGAAACATTCAAATAAAGTTTAATCACGTCTTTACTGAAACTAATCATTTTTTTAAAAGCAAAAGTAATTCTGCATGAGACTATTTCTCCTTATTTTCTCTTACAAATCAACACAAATATTTTTTGAGCGCACCCTTCTTGTGAAGCGAAATTGAGAAGTTTTAATTTAAATTCTCTCTTACGCGTTAATTGTTTCATTTGCTGTTGAAAATCAATAGCTTAAAAAAAATTAAAATTTTTGAAACAGTCCATCTCTGAACTAGAAGCGACAATTCATAGCATAATTAAACATTTTTTCATAGCTCATTTCATTAGAGGATTTTTCTTGTGTATACTTATCAGCTTTTGATTAAAAAAAGAGCTGGATATAATTAAACCTCTTTGCAATAAAAGATGATAAGATTTTTTTTTTTTTGCCTTTTTTTACGTATGCAAGTAATTATTATTGTTTTTTTTCCTTAAGAATATCAAGGTGTCTTTATGATAAATGAAAAAAAAAATGTTTTTTCACATTGTCAAATATATCCTCATTATTTTTAATCCAGAAAGAGCTGAAAACATTTAAACAATTTCGAACCAATTTAATTTCTTCTAATTTTGAGATATTGTTTCTTTAATTAATTTTTGTCAAGGGATTTTACATTACATAATATATTTATGCTATGTATGTGTAATATTTACGTGGGAAAACTAAGCACAAATAATTTTAAAAGAAAAATGAAATTAAATAGAAACAAAGAACGTTTTCGAGCTTACGGTTTTAATCTGATTTTTTACTTTTTTAAAGGTTAATCAAGAAATATTTATCTTCATTTTTAACTTATATTACGAAAGAAACAGGTCTGTTTCTTGCGTTTGCTGTTGTCATTTTAAATGTTTTTTTTTTCTTTTTCTTTGTGTGAAAGACTTAAAATTAATTTTTTTTTTAACTGTTTAGTTTTTAATATAGTTCCTCATTTAGGTTATAATGATTTTTCATTCTCGATAAGTTAGCTCAGATTTTTATTTAGAAAGTTGTATGCTAAAGAGCCCTTTTGTTATGCAACTGAAAAACATTACAACGTGTAAAAATAGCTAGCATTTACTGTGTTGTAAAAAGAGTTAAATTTTTAACATATTTCTGGGAATTTACCTTGTTGTAGTACATATTTGCTACAGTGACTCAAATACCCACTACATACAGTCTAGCATATTCTGGATGCATTTATCTTATGCAGTTCAGTTAGTTTAGTAATTAAGCAATTCTGCTGAGTCAGAAGAAGTGGAATATGTAGACCGTAGCTTTCAGATAAAGCTAAAATAGCATTTTATATGATAATGGGTTGAAAATATTTGATGAAGATAAATATATGTATTTATGGAAGTAAAAGTTGTTACTTTATATTTACGAGTCAACAACTAAAACCGAAACTTTGTTCCACATTTTACTGTGTAAATAGGGGAAAATAATTCAATTTTATTTTGATATCCAAAACGTAAATGGAACCTTCTGGAAAAAAATGGTTTAAAATGAATTTTTTCATTTTTATATTATTAGCAAATCATGATAAATTGAACATAATTATCAGCGAATACCTTCTTCCAATTTTTATCTATGAAAATGGCACTGTGCTGTAGTGAAATAATCGTAATGTTATTTTGTCAGACTATTGCTTGTGCAAAAGAAACATGAAAACTGAGCATGTTGAAGTATGTGACACTTTTTATTTCATTTTTCCTTTGCAAAGATAAAATAATTTTTCTCCTGAGAAATCTTCACTTGAACAGAGAAATGTTTGCAGTTGCTCACATTATTAGCATTTGAATATACATTTCTCAAATAGAAGCAAAATACAATCTCACTTAAGTAGAGTAGTTTAAATAAACCTCTGAGAAAGAGTAATAGTCGCTTTTTTATTACACTTCTTGAAGTAAGATTAAAGTAGTTTTTGACATACTGTTTTAGATTGACTTCCGTAATGTGGATGTGTTAAATTGAAGTAGCAGTTACATGATGACGTCAGTAGCAAACATAAATAAATAAAGTACTGACACATTTTATTTTTATCGTTTTTCCTACGTTTTCTAGTTTAAAGCTTGCGTGCTCGTAGAGGTTCGCAACAGTTTGCAAAAGCTTTGTGAAACTAATTTAAGAATCACGCAAGTAGTATTAATTTAAATTTTCATTTTCAAAGAGGATTTTTCTTTTCGCAATTTGCTCATATAAATCGGAAAAGTAACATTTTCATATTGTATACTTTTTTAATGTACTTTTTTGTAGCGTATTTTTAATAAAATTATGAGCTTCAAGTTGAATGACTGATAAGAGAAAACACGTTTTTTAATTTAAACGACAGTAAACCTTTTAGCATCATGATTTCAAAAAGTTCGGAAGAAAACTATTTATATCAATTTAGTTAAACTATATTAGTATTTTTCCTTGGATTATGCTCAGTTTGTTTGTAATTTCAAAATTTAGGCTAGCAATGTAAAATTAAATTTGGAAAAGTTTTTCAAGTTAAGTTATCGCAATTGAATTACTTGTGGTACCTTTTTTTTAGTAGTACTGCTTTCCAATCCTTTTAACATCGGAGAGCTTTCAAATATTCGTGAATATTCAATCATGCAAGTAAGTAAAGTGTATTGATAGGAGAAGAAAGCATGTTGTAGCTAAGGATGTGCTGACCTAAAGGAACATTTTCTTAAAAATAAAGTTTCCTATCTCCTTGTTCAAAAAATACCGTTAAAACTGCTGAGGTGTTGTTTTATTTCCTATTTGTTGCCTGCGGCGAACAACTGTTTTGTTTTGCTTTTTTGCTGTTGAATTTATGTTTATTTTGGTCAGTTTTTGCCATATTGCTGACCATCGTTAAAATATAAAATATACCTACTTCTTAAGAATCTTGTTATGTATGTGAAGTTATTTCTTCAGCATGCAAACATGTTTCTAAGTACATTCCATGTTTCCTGCTTTTGTATCATTTCCATAGTGTGTATGATTTCCCGTTTCACAAAGCTTTCATGCATTTTTTTTTTCAAACATTAGTTGTCTAATTCGATTTTTCCAATCGCTGCAAAACTATGCACAGTTTTACGAACGCATTATACTTTTCTGGATCTTATGTATTATTATGTATTTATAATGTGTCTTGAAATGTTAGTTTTCTTCGAAAACATTATAATTAGATTTGAAGGGAGTGAAATATTTTTTTTTTTCTAGGAAAACACGATTTAAGATGACGACGTCAACTTTTTCTTTTTTGTGTTTGTGTTTTTTTTTCCCATTAGCGTAAACAAATTTCGTTTGATAAATTTGTCGCACGAAGTTCTTCAGATGAATCTTCATGTATTACACTATGTGATTAAAATAAAAAATTTTTTAAAATTTCATGACATATTGAGTATTTTTTGGAAATGAAGTTATTACTCATTTCGGCCGAACAATACTTTCTCTGCAATAAATGACAAGTTCGTCAGCTTACTTCATGAGGAGGAGCTTTTCATATTGTAATTTTACTTGATTACGTTGAAATTCAATCAACTATTCGATACACTGTGTAACTAATGTGCGGTAAACATTATTTGAATCACTGAACAAAAAACAATATGACTTAGTTGTAAAGGATGATATCTTACTATACCATGAATAAAGGTTGTTTTTCAGGATTTTAAAACAATAATTACTTAATCAATAATAGTTTAACCTCTCTACTAACGTCTGTATTTGTTCAGTAGGATCTTTCGCTCTTGTTTGCTAACCAATCTATTAATAGATTTAGAATCTTACATCTAAAGGATTAAATAAGAATATTCTTAATCTTGCCATCAGGGTTTACCCTAAGTGTCAGAGTTTCGGACTTTAAAAACGTGTTTATTTGTAGAATATTTACTACACTGTGCTCGGCTAGCATTGCAATTGAAGTCACAATTGTTATGACTTCTTTGTTTTGGAATGAGAGAGTAAGCGGTCACACTTCTGATTGTCCACAATTGATCGGAAAAAAATATCTCGGCTTTACAATGAAGTTAAACATCTACTTGACTTCAGCGCAACTATTATGAAAAATATAATAAGTAACACAAATAAAAAATAATAATAATAAATCATTTTCCTAGCATATAAAAAACTTCAAAATTTACTTTCCTGATATAGATGCTGCACACTTGTACTAAAGGAGAAATTAAGTTACATTTTATTTCAAAATAAAGCTACCACACCGAACTGTATTGTATACCAAGTGTTCCCCAAAGTGGGTGTTGCGGTATTCTGGGCTCCGTAGGGAGAGACTAAGTGTGCCTCAAAATGTCAATGTTATCAAAATGTATGTAATAGAGATAGAGTAGGGAACCATAACAATATTCCAATTCTTTAAAGGGAGACTGCAAAACGTTTGGAAACCCTTGTTGTACACGATAATTCCCAGGTTCTGGGGTGTTGCAGAAAAACTTACAGTTTTGCGTTAAATATAAATTTCATTTCGTATTCCAGTTCCATGATATTATAGTAATTGTTAATAAACTTAGTGGTTAATATATAATGCAAGGATATTTGGAGTGTTGCCGCTTAATACATAAATAAATAATAAACTTATGGAACAATGTACTAATTTTGGAGACGTACTATTAATCATGGCAGCTTACTTTAAAACTTGACTTGGTTAGAAGTGTTGCAATTTTAATTGCGCTAAGTTTTAAAATAAAACCTAACACATTTGAGTTTTGCTTTGTTTTGTTACCTTACCAAGAATTCTATTTTTTATAATTTGAATTTTCGTATTTTGAAGATTAAAACGAAATACTAATATGAACAACTTGCGTCTTAAAAGATTTATCTTTGTGAATACTGAAAGAAATAATTAAAATTCTAGCTAGAAATATAAAATCAAGAAAATGTGTAAGCCACACTTTCCATTAGTCAGAAGTTCACACACATGATTGAACCTTTCTTTTCTAGATTTTAGAGCTGAGTTTCTCTGGAAAATAAAATTGGATTTTTAAAAGCCATTTTTCAATTTCCCAAGTTAATTACGTCAAAGAACTGCGTAACACACGTAATTACTTAAAATAACTGAACAGGTTGTCAGACACGTCGCTACTTTTATCCTATTACCACTGAATATTCATGTTAATTTTATTTAAAAAAAAAATTAGTAAATTAAGTAAATGTTTCACAAGAATTATTACTAAGCCCTACAAAAGCTGAAATAGATTACATCTTTTAGAGGAATTGGGATGAAAAGGAATTAAGTCGTAGTGCAAACATGGATAATTAATTTAGAACTATTACTATTAAAGAGGATTTATCTTTTTCTATTCAAAAAAAAAAAATGTTGATTTTAAACGCAAAGGTTTGTTTCGTATACATAACCAAAAAATCAACACTATTTCCTACTATAAGTGTGGCATATTAATTACTGGCTGAGAACCTTAAATATTCGTTGCCTTAACGTATTCATTGAAAATGCAATATTAGATTTTAAATGCCGTATCGTCATTATATAAATGAATTTTTTTAAGTGCAATAGCCTAAAACTAAAAAATTGTTAGGTGCGAAACCATTGATATTTTTACTTCCTTTTACAAAAAAAAAAAAAAAGGAAGTATTGTATTCGCGAAAAAAATTTCACTCAAAAATCGACCTTAATTTCCATTTTATTCACCCCCGAATGAATACTGAGTTTTTTTTTTCGACTCGACCACACGCCGATAAGTGCCTAAGAACGAACATACACGCGAAATATACATAATGACGATTCCCGTGTTAATTACAACGAGTTTTCTCGTGACGCCTGTATGTACGTATGTGCGGATGTGCGTATGTATGTCGCAAAACTCAAGAACGGTAAGTCCTAGAAAGTTGAAATGTGGTACGTAGACTCCTAGTGGGTTGTAGTTGTGCACCTCCCCTTTTGGTTGCATTCGGGTGTTTAAAAAGCGGTCTTTCGTCCCTTTTTGGGTGGAAATCAATGTTAATTTTTATTTTCGATTATTTTTTATTTCTTATTTTTTAATTTGATTTCAATTTGGCCACTGCTGGTGATATTGAGAGAGTAAACTATTGAATCACATTAAAATTACCAGTAATGGAGAAATGACATTAAATTGGAGTAAAAAGAAGTCATGTGATGCACACATCAGCTCGCTTAATCATATTTACAACTACTGCATTACATAAGAACAAAATATTCATCGGACGGTTTTAATTTTGAAACTTATTTAACACCAAGTTTTCCACTTTGGAAACTTATATAATTATTATGGAATTACTATTATTTTTTTTCTGAACGTATTACAAATACATGATGTTAGTTAATTACGTTCTAATGTTAATTTCTAAAAGAGTTGTGCTGCATGTCGAGACATTTATTTTTATTTATTTTTATTTTTCTAAATTCCCGAAAACAACAAATTTTGATACCAATCAAAATAGAAAATATTTTTGAGAAAGTTGGAATTTTTTGTGATTCTAAGTGAATTATAATCATAAACTTCGGAGACTATGGTGTATCCTGAATTACGTTCTAAGTCTTCACCCTGATTTTATGTCATGCGTTTTTTGCTGGAAACAACAAATTAAATACTGGTTTTATTTATTTATTTATTTTTTGTTTATTTATTTAAAAAGTTTGGTCCTTACAATCGCTTTGAACAACCATTCTGAGATTATTCCTAAAGCAAATAATTATTACTTTTCCCTACTAGATAATAAATTTCGTCATTATGAAGATGAATGGTAGAGGCACCAAATCGATAGTTTAACTGAGGGAATCGTACATAAACGAGAAATTTCGCCAAGAGTAATCGCCCCGAACTAGTTGCTGTATCAAACTATACCAAATCTTCTATCAAGCTAGTACTTTTCTCATTGGCCTTAATTATTATAAATTTCCTCGCGGACTAACGCAAAAAGCTCCCTCTTAAGAATATCTTAATATCAATTTCCAAGGTTCAATGTTTCCATCTTTTCAAAATCATATCCAGTTCAGAACTTACAATCGCAGATTTCGCACAAGAAAACGTTTTATCAGGAAAAGAACGCCATAGAATCATGGATCAAGTTAAGTCTGTATAAATCTCAGAGCTCTTGAAATCTCAGAAAATAAGAAGTCTTTCTCTCCTGTAGTGACATTCTTTATTGCTTTTTTCAAAATGAAAGCGTCACAATTTAGCTTAAGGCTTTTCTAAAAAAATGTTTTGTTCTTCTCTGGATTACATTTTTTGCTTCTCTTTCAGATAGTTGACTAAGTTAGTTTCACAATGCAAAATTCTTACCGAGTATTCTGCTTTTTAGGTTGTAATGCGCTCGAGTAATAAAAATATTCCGTTAAACATGTAAAATTCATCGGATGTGAAATTACATGTAAAACTTAAAGTTAATTAAAATGAATATGTTAACCACTTCTGTTTAGTTGTAGTGAGAATAGCTTAAATTATTATACGTGCGTTGATTAATTATTTATAAAACTACTGGGTAATTGAACGAAAATACAGAAGAAACATGTTCAAAACTTCTTCCTGAGTGTGAGTTTTTATATGTGGTTCAGCAAGGTTGTACGCGTTACAAAACGTTTTGAAAGAAGTTGAACAAAAATAGGACCCAAAATGTTTACAAAAAAAAAAGATAATGAAATACTTGAAATATTACGGTAAATCTACTCTGCTCCACGTTGCCATTACTTTTTACATTTTAATTATTTTTTGCTGTAAAATTCTTCGGTAGTTAAAGAGAAAAAAAAATCACAAGTGTGCAGCGCCTAATTATGCCGACGATTTTACTTAATCGAGGACAGAAAGGGGGAATATGTGTTTTGAGGCGTATGTCACAGGGGTGTATTTATTTGGCGATGCAATCCTACACTTTTTCCGCTAATTTACTGTAGCTTTTATATTGACTGTAAATAATCTGCTTCACACTGGACCTGAACTTTCAACAGTATGTAGGAAATTCGTTAAGACTACTGTTTGCCAAGTGCTCCAAGGAACCACAAACTCTTCTTAAGGTTCTGGTCCAAAGAAAAATTGTATCGCTCTATGCGGGGTTCGAAAATTTACCCAAGAAGAACATATTAAACGGATGCTGATTGGAGATTGGAAGTGATCTATATAAATAAAAATGAATGTTTGTCTGTATGTCATCCATGAACTCAAAAACTACCAGGCCGATTTGGCTGAAACTTTCACCGTTTGTTACTTTTGGTACTGGAAATGTTTATAGACCAGTTTGAAAAAAATCCGATCGATAGTTCCTTTTTTATTCCAATTTAAGTCACAATCCATTGGATAAATACGAATAAAATTATCGGCTGCAGAAATTAATTCGCGTGAAAGATCTCATTGATAAAAAGTTAGCTGTTGCCATTTTTCTTGAGTTTGAGCAAATAAATTCTTTCTTTATTGTTTTATGGCTTTACATGCAACGGGGGGATTTAAACCTTTTTCTATTTTACATTTTAGCGATTGCGTGAGTACAAAATTTGAGTATAGTCACGACTTCACTTGATACCTGGACCGATTAATATGAAAATTGCTATATATATGTATTTTTCCACAGAGAAGGTGCATAATATGCTCATTGAAGACACTCGCCACCAGGTGGCACTGCAGAGTAGCAACTTCTACCCCGTTCAACCGATTGTCATGAAAATCAGTATAATGATGTATTTTTTTGTTGGCGTAGCAACGCGCGTCGGGGACAGCTAGTGCTAAATATGACAAACGTTGCTTTTGAGCGCGACTTTTCGGTTTGCGTGTTTGCTAAACCTGAAAAATGAAACCAGGTGACGGTTTCAATCAAAATTGGTTTTCAATTTTACCCCGATAAGAGCACGTTCAGGTTGAATTTTAGTATGGGTGGCTTAAAGGAGCATTTGAATATTCATTGCATTAAATACTGCTGCATTTTAAGATGTTAGTCACTTACACAGTACAAAAAAAATGAAATTTTAACTTGAAAAATATCAGCAGCCATGTCGCTAGTACTTTTACTGAAAACTCCTATTTAAGTGTAAATTTTACAGTAAGAAGGCAATAATTTTGTAGTTACAGTAATCTCCCGATTTTTGGCGGTCGGATTATCCGTGGGTCTTTTCAGATTTTTATTTTATTAAACTTATGATTGTGTTATTGTTCGCATTTGGATTTTACGTATATCTTTTATATTCAACATTGGTAAATGCAATGTACCAATCATTTTTAGTAATGATTTAAATTTAGAGTGTTAATGATATTTTTTAGCAATTGTATACACTAAGTATCCTTTTTAACTTATTACTCGGATTATCGGCGGTTGCCGTGCCACCCTACTCCGCGGATAATTGAGAGTTCACTGTAGTTGCGCTGATTGAAACTAACGACATACTCACAACGGGTTCTAAAATTAACTTCTCATTGTTCGGGTAATAGTGCACTTAGTCCTATACGGAATAATACTCGAGGGAAGAACAGGAAAGACGAAATAAATGCTTAGTACCATAAGACAAGTGTTGTACCAATTGAGTATGCAATCGTTTCCTGTTTACATTACAATTTTTAGTAAAATTTTCCTCAAAGCTTTAAAAACTATATTTCACAATAATATATTTAACTTAAATTTTCCTGATTTTTTTTTTCAGGATGTACAGAATTAAGAATTATTATACTAATGCGGACGGACCTACACTAAAAAATTCCGAAACGTTACTGGTTATTTTCGTGCTGCTTTATGCTCTTGAAGGACAGTTATGACATATAATTACAAAAAGCAGCAAGAAAATACTTACGACCAAAGAAAATACCGTCAACACTAATACAATACATCACAATTTTACGACGCTTTTGGGCTTAACAAATGAAAACGACAATTTATTAATTACTATTTTACATTCGCACACAGTTGAATCCCCACCAGATTACTTTATAGACCCTAGCTGATTCACTAAATTAAATTAAGATAACTCTAAGATGAAGCTCTTGAGAATCCGGTATTCGATGTAATTAAGAGGATTAATTTTGCTTAAGATAGGGACTACCTAACAGAATACTATTCGAGCTGGCTCCATTCCAGGTTAATTGTTTATCTCTCTCTATAAATAATTAACCCCTACCATGACATCAGCATTATTTATCATTTTTTTGTTTATTTATCCTTAGATAACACTATTGTGTATATGTGTCTGTACAAATGCAAAAACTAATGTAAAGTCAAATCTTCAAGCCTTTCTGAAGCTGCAGAAATTGTATGTTACAAATGCAAGCTTTTTCATGATAGGAACTAGTATGAAAATTTATACAATTTTTCGAATTATTTCCGTCAATACCGAACTCGATTTATACTCGAGTAATATATACCGAAAGCTCTCAAAAAATCTCCTTCATAATCTAACTGCATTATTACTTAAATGTATTTTTTTTTGGCTACGTGTTCATAATGGCTAATCTACGTAAGTCATGTAGTACACGATCCTGGGATTTTAACGGATTTTATGAGGGCAGTTTTTGTCTTTTCTAGCCCTGAGAAATATCGTTAAAAAATTGATTTTGACATTAGAGGCAGATAGGTAGATTTGTTAAATAACAAAAATCATCATGAAGTATCATTAATATTAAAATGAATCATATTCATATATTTTTTGCATTAGATGTAATCATCTATCAGTGCTTCCCAAGCTTCTTAAGCAGATTGTTGAGGAGAAAAAAGCAATAATGTTCGTGTAGCAATACGTATAAGTGCACTGTAAAAAACACCAGAGACATTCCTAGAAAATGAAGCGCAGCAAATGTGTGCATTCTGCGCTTAACAAATGTGGCAAAAACCATGGAATGTTTTCATTTAAAAGTTAGTAACATTCCTGACATTAGCCTGAAATATCCCTTACGAATTTGAAAACCTTTCAAGTAAAAGCCAGTCATGTTTTTGAAACTTATCAAGAAAATTTCGAAATGTTTATAGTATCAGGATGACCCCTAAAGAGAATGTGGCCGAAACTAAGGTATATTTGGAAGCAATTCTTCCAAAGCTACAGTATCCTTTGACCTCATTTGGGGCTCAGTCAATCTGGACGGACCGCAATTGAGACGAAAGCAAAACACTTTAGTAAAAATGCATAGTATATTTTGTCACTGTTAGCTAAAAATATTTCTTCCAACCGTGTGAAGTTGTCACAATTCTAGAACTTGTAGTACTTCAAGAAACCGTATCGCAAAAATACTTGGTTTTCACCGGTAGAAACCTATGAAGTCAGTGTAAGTAATTCGAAAAAAAAAGTCACATTTCGGAACTGTCTTCATGTCATCAATCACATTTCTCTAAAGATTTTTTTTTTATATGAATTCTAGCTAATCGTAAATATAATTCCAAAAATAAGCTCAATACTGATGGAGAAACGATAACTGGTTATCATTAAAATTTATATGACAATATTTATTCAAAGTATCGATTTAAACTTTGAGTGAATCATTAATTAAAAAACTACATTTTTCTATAATTGACTTTTTTTTTGAAATACTTTCGATATATGTTTTAAATTTAATGAGCTGCAGGTAGAGTCTTAATGACTTTAAAAGATGTTAAACCAAATGGATTTGGTATATTTTTGTGTTTTTCACCAACCAGTATATAGGTCAAGTTACCACTCTTTTCTGCTTTTAAATTTTGTCGAAAATGCTTATGCAAGACTACATACGATGTCATTGCACTTTTTCTTTGAATTCACTTTTCTTTAAGATTTCACGTTAATAAATCTATTCTGGAAAAGACTCAAAAAGCAGTTCATCAATCATTTATAGTTTTCTACAATTATTTATAGAACTTTGAGCAGGTGGGCACCAAAAAACTATTGGTGCCAACATTTGTCACTTGGGTCACCGCACAATCCATCCTCCAACAAAGATTGATTACTGTCCGCAAATCTCTGAAGATTATTTATTCTTTCACTCCGTTTAGGAGACAGTTTTACGTCATGTCATATGCCCAGAAGCTTCTTTTGTAATAAAAAATCTTATTTCTGATGCAATGAAGGAAAGAAAGTTCCGAAAGGCCTTATTGACGTTGATCTTCAGGAAATTAAATTCAAAGCATCTGGTTTTAGAATAGTACGTAAGCTTGGTGTTTTTTTTTTTTTTTTTTAACTTCTTGTGTTCTTGTTTTTAATGGAAAAATTGATTGAAATTATCGTTTCAATAACCAACTTTCAGAGGATGAATTACATTTATTACCTTGTGCGCATAGTTTTAATATCTTTACATAAAAAATTTACCTAAAAAACAAACTTTGTTTGTCTTTTAATAAGTTATTTAAATATCGTGATTGTGTATTACTGTGAAAGTAAAAAAAAAAAACCCTTCTCGTTTCCTTTTTTAATTTTTTTATTAGTCAAATATTTATACACAGCTGCCCATCTTCTCCTAGAGTGATGGTGAACCCACTTTAAATGCTGCCCCCTCCCCCGGCTGAAAATGAGAACCAACTCAAAAAAAAAGAGAAAAAAAGAAACTTAAAACAACCCCCTGGAAAATTTTAATGATGCAGTCTAAACCGTGCCTCCTCCCGTCGTAATCATCCTTTCATTATATGACAATTTTGCAAAGATACATTTTACGCTAAAACGGAAATTTATCTACATAAATATTGTGGTTATGTTTTCGTTAAAATGATGTGCATTAAGAAGCACACAAACTTAATATAAATAATTACACTTATTGTCATTTTTTTTTAATGAGAGTGTATATGCGTTTTTTTTTTTTTTTTTTTTGAAATTAGTATAGTCTTTTAAGCAACTACTTAGTTCATGGTGATCTAAAGAGCAATAAAATATTTTTAAGGTCTAAAGATAGGAAGATAGAAAAAAATAAATTGATTTTAGAAAGTTAAAGCTTTTTCTCGAGGGTTGCAGCAATATTTGTAATTATAATTTTTTGTTCAACTTTATACTTTCGTCCCTTTTTAACTTTCTTTATGACGCACTAAATAGTTTTTTTTTTAAACATGTAAAATAAAAAAGTTTAATCATTCATAGTTACCGTAGTACGGAAACAATAGTAAATAAATATTACCCAAAATAAACAAGTGTGAAGCAAAACATTTTTTTTCTCTCCGCGTATAGGGGCTAGTTCTATATTGTTTGTGATTTTGTCCATAGTGAGTTACGTAATTCTTTGAGTAAGGAGTATGTATGTTATATTCTGGAGCACTGCTGGCAGTTACCTGTCGAGTTTAGGATAAAAAAAATTTTGAAATTTTTAAGCTCCACATTTGGGATTGTATAATCTCTATTGGAATGTTATTTACTAAAATAATCAATTAAAAATTCTTTACGAATTATTTGGTAAGAATATACTTAAAATAAAAAAAAATGTTGATGCTAATTGGAAAAAGTTCGTTCTTAAAGAATCAGTGGATTTCTTCTACACGTCATGGAGAGGTGCTTCATCTTGTTGGGAATTGAATGGCCATTAATGTGACATGTTAAATGGAGTGAAACAGGAATTAGACTTTATTCTTCATGTCTACTACATCACGAACTTTCACATATCAAATATTGGTGATACAAAACTTGTAGAATTTTTTACACAAGTTGTGCTAAACAAGGTTAGATATTTCCTGTCAAAAAGCCAAATAAGTTTTATATATTTGTATATATTTTTCCAAGACTTCCAAACCTCATAGGGAAGTGTGACACAACCTGCATACTTTGGAAGCTTTATTTCGAAATTTACATTTATTAAGCCCACGCAATTAACTAAGGAACGTACATTTGATTTCTTAATTTAAATGATAACATATTTAGTACTGCAAAAAAGTATTTAAAGCTGCACTATGTTGAAATACATGATACTAAGCCCAAATATTTTATTTAGGTATTTTTTTGCCCTTCTCCAGAACAAAAATCTGGAGAAAAACATTCAAAGTGCTGTATACTTCTCTAGTAACGACTCCAAATTTTCATGTAAAAAAAAAAAATCAGCAGAAAAATAAATTACGGTTTTAGCTCAATCCATTAAAAGGATTATGTAGAAACATTACTGATGCAATTACAGAAAACCAGTTCACTCAGCAATCTAAAAGTTACCTCAGTATCATTTATTTTAAATAAAGCATCAAATTAAACAAAAAAGAAAAATATTCTAATCACGTTCCATTCGTAAAATCTTCTTTTTGACCAAGTTTCCGGTATTTCCAGTGCAAATAAATCGATTGAGCACTTATGGTTCGGTTGCGCCATCTGTTGCTGATAAATGTGAACTTTACTGTAAGTTTGTTTTGCATGGATATTTTCATAAGTTTACCTGAGTGAGAATATTTTAATAAAAATCAGACCAGACGTGAATAAATGTACCTAACATTTTTTACTGAAATTCTAATCATTTATCGAATAATGAATGAATCTTCAATTGGTAAGAAAATAATTGCACATTTTTTATCAAAGTGCTTCCAAAATTAAAAAAAAAAAAAAATTAAAATTCCGTGAACCAAAAAAAATTGAATTTAAAGTTATTTACAATGCTTATCTATTTTCCTTAAAAAACATACATTTCAATTTCAAAATCCTCTCAAATGCATCTTGTGAAAGGTTAAAAGATTTATCTCAATCAAAACAAATAAATACATAAATAAATAAATAATAAATTCATGTTTAAAAAAAATGCTGCAGCCTTATCAACCAAAAAATAATAATAATTTTATGTCAAATTTGCATTTTGGTATTTTTCAAAACACAATTATTTATGTGCACTAAATTGTTTCCAAAATATATTTTTTTTTTCGTTTGAATATCATTTGGCGTATCACTTCAACTTTATTTTCTTTTTTTTTTGTTTTTTTTTTAAGTTAGAACATTAGTAGTATTGTCATATTATTCACAACAGCAATTCCACATAACATGGAAATTTGGTGTGAAAAAAAAATTGAAAAAATGTCTCAACTTGTTTGTTGTCCTCAGTATTAACTGAATTTTACAAGTTATTACATGGTAACTCCGGCTGAACCATTTTCTTTTCGTAAGATAACTTGTTTTATGAGCTCACATTCGGGTGAATTTTCTCTCTGCTGAAAAGTATTTTTAAACGCGGATATTTTTATTGTTGTATCCTGTTTCTGCTAACTAGTTAAATTTTTTCGGAAAGATTCATTCCACAAGAAGGCAATTATTTTAATACGTTTTTAAGTTTCTCCTTAAAATATTTGAAAGGAGGATAGTCAAATCATTGAACCACGAAAAATTAAACCTTTTAACGTTTGCAAATTGTATAGGTGGTAAATTAAAACATTGTTACTGTTTCTTCCACTCATTTATGTAACAAAAATAAATTATAAAGCAATTTTTTTTTTTTAAGCATTCCATTTGGAAAATAAGCATATTTATCCTGTAACGTGAGTCAAGCGTATTGTGAGCCACAACTAATACTAGATAACATTAAATTCTTTATGGTATCTTTAGTATCCTAATGTTATTTTAGGGGCTAACGGGAGGTTAGCTTTTATACACACGCCTACATATGATTAATTATACTATTGACATTAATTTAAAAGCATCCTTTTAGCATTTATTAGTGAAGATTAGCATTTATGCACACACATACATATGATTAATTATACTACTGACATTAATTAAAAAGCATAATTTTACTTAGTATATTGTTTGGTATTGTTTTAGTTATTGCAAAAGTCAACTTTTGGCCATAGAATTTCTAATATATTTACATTATGTGTTCCACTTTAACATTTTGCCTTCTGTAGTTCTAAAAGGCACTTTCTACCAATTAAAAAACAAGTTTTTAAAATAAGGCAACTGTAACAGGATAATGTCAGAAAAGGTGCCGAAAAAGATTGTGAACAGAAACATTTTCTCCGGAGAAAGGAGTTATAGGAAGAGGGAAATTGAAAAGCTTCAGAATTTTTATTGAACAATTCAAGATGATTTAAAAAATAAAGAAAGAATAATTTCAAGGGAAAAAAGTGGATCAATTCAGACTTCTTAAAAATGACCTCAACAAGAACACAAACGTGTAAGTACACAAGGAAAGGCAAAATTTAATCCTCGCCTCGTCGCAAAGTTGTAGTCTGAAGAAAGTTATTTAGCAGTAAATGCAATGCGGATTTGTGAAGAAGCTTTCATTGCCCAGGAAACTCACCCAAAGAAAATAGTTTTATCCCTATTAAATCTGAGCTTAAAGAATTTTATGAAAATAGTGAGTTGACCAGATTAGTTTTAAGGGAAAATATGTAGTTTACAGTTTCGAAAAACTTGAATTTTATTCTTACTTGACCAATTTAAAAACCCACCATTCATCAGTCGTAGTTGATAAAAGTAAGTTCCTTGAAGAGACTACGTCTAATATCCTACAATTATTACAACCATTACACAATATTAAATGCTATGATTGGCTTTATCTGGAATTCCTTAGTATATTTTCACCTGTAAAAGTTATCAGTTGTATGAAGATCAACGTAGGATCAGAAATCACTGCAATGCAAAGTAGAGAAAATTACTGGAAGTTGCTTGAAAACAAAAACAAAATATTTTATCCTCTTTGAGGAATTATGCACTGGAAACTCAATTGTTTATTAATTCAAGTTGATTTTTTACATCAAAATGATATTTTGCACTTGTACTACTGTTTAAGCTTTTTGCTTTGAAAAGCTTCCCGCCAAACAGGATAAACAATTTAAAGAATCTATCCATATTTCTGAGGAGTTGATAGTGGGAGGAGGTTCTAATAAGAGTAGATGTGATGAAAGAGGAGAAGAGGAAGGATGATAGTTTGGCAGATACTTGGCGGGCAAAGTAGATATCATAACTTTTTAAGGCTGAGGGTTTTCGGGTTTAGGATGAAGGCTTTCTTTTTTATGAGGAAAAGTTAAAAGTTTTCTTGGCGGGGAAATTTTTACAACAGGGTTGTTTTTGATGAGATAGGTGTTACTGCTGTGACGAATTATGATGTATCATGAATTGTACTTGAAAAGGCACTCTTTTAAGTCAATGTTCACGTTTAGATGTTCAGTGATATTCAGAACATGTTATAAATAAATGAAAATCTCAATAATTTGTAAGATAATGGTAGAAATCATTTCTGGCTGATTAACAATGTGATAAAATAATTTTAGCAACTGTGTAGTAGACTGTTTTCAGACAGAAGAATTTACTAAAATTGATTACGCGTCTGTACAAACTCTGGTGAGGGAAATATCTTTGCGGTCTGGTCATGGAACCGGTTCATTGACGGCAACCTTCCCCTATATTGATTCAAAATGCAAATAGCTGTGTACATAAATAACTACAAAAAATACAGTAAAACATTCGTTTTGCAAAATATTAAAATAACTATAGAGGATTAAGTACGGAATACCAGAAGCTGGTTTGTATATAACGTTTACATCCTATGAAATACTTTTAAGAACAAACCTTTACTTTAAACTGATATTTCCAAGAACTATTGGCTGTGACTTTTCAAATGGATACCAATAATTAACACTCAAAATATGATCAGCTGTGTTATTGCTGACAATTATTATTCAAATTAATTAAATAAGCTATTAATAAATAAATATACTGAAATATTTTAATTTGTTGAATATATGCGCAACTCTAGATGGAAAAATATGTATTCTCCGAGACTGACACAGCATAAAGTTTCATTGAACTTTATTATCGAATGTTTTTTTGTTTGTTTTTTAACAGTTCATTTAACATAGACGTTTTTCAAGTGCTGTTGCTCAAAATTAATTCATAAAATATTTACATTTGCGAAATAAATAAAACAACTATAAATGTGAACATATTGATTCTTCGAAACTTAAACTACATAATATTTCAATATTAACTCCAGTAAGAGATTTCTCTTCCTATGAAACATTTTTGAGAACTCATACTATAATTTTAAACAGATATTTCTGATAAAATCGCGCTCGCGAATTATCGAATAACTATCAATGACGACAATTCAAAACATTTGCATCTGTACGAATAAATATACAACAATAGAGAAAAATAATACTTTTTATCTGAACTTGACCTAACATGACGTTTCATTAATTACCCTACTATTTCAGAATTTTATTATATGTACTATGAAACAACTTTTCTTCCTTAAAAAAATTATTTAAAATAGACATTATTCAAATACTACTGCCCGTAATTAAATGAGAAAAAATTTCATTTGTAAAATATATATTACAAGTATAGTGGGAAAGATATAGATTCTTCAAACTGAAACCACATAATACCACATAAAACTAAGAATCAAAGAATTGAATACGAAAGACTGTAAAAATATTTGAATTTATATGAATTATGAAAAATTCTCTTGTTTCTTTGAAATTTCAAGCCCAGTGCAGTTCGTGCGATAAATAGCGCGAGTCGAGAAATTAAAATTGAAGATGCAAACCAAAATTGAGCTAGGGAAACAAGCAAGTCAGTGCTTCCAGGATGACGTCAGAGACTCGTTTTTTGCCTCTTTTAGCCAAGAAGTGGCAAAAGTGGAAGATCAAAGAGATAGTAATTAAAAACTCTAAAGAAAACGTTAAAGTAAGGTTGACCACCTGTTGCGTATGAACTAAGTAGGGTTGCCAGGGGCTAAAAGGTTGATACAATTTTTGGAAAATCGATGAGGGTAAATTACTTATTTTTGGGCCCTTTTTAGCCTCTGGCAAACCTGCTTACGTACCGGAAAAAGGTAAGCAACCTTACTTTAGCACTTTATGGTTTATACTATGGTTATGATTATTACAGCTTATACTCTTCATTTATGACAACTATCTCTGGAAAATTGATTGGGGGTATATTATCTCCTTCATTGAAAAGATTTTATCCCCCGATAACCCTGATTAGGGAGCCGAAAAGGGTAGGCAACCTTAGTTTAGCATTTTATTTCCATTTTTTACGTTTCATTTATGAAAAAGATTTTCGGAAACTTTATGAGGGTAAATTATTCATTTTTAGGCACCTTTCAACCATTGGGAACCCTGATTAGTTCACGTAAAAGAGGTCGAAATTCTTATTTTCACCTTTTATTTACAACTTTTACTCTTCGTATATGGTAACAATTTTAGGAAACTCGATGAGGGTAGGTCAAGAGTAGTAGGATCTTAGACTATAGGCTTAGATACCTTAATTTCACACTTCACGGTTTTCTTCAAACTTTCTTCTTACATAATACTAGAAATCAACCTGTTTTCTCTAACACTTTTCACGTTATATCGGCTTGACTTTTCAAAAGTTTTAACAGGCTCAAAACAGAAAATAAAATATCTTGTCTTACTGTTTTCCCTGTCTCACTAGACCCACTCCTTGCTTAAATTTAAAAGAAGAAGAAAAAAAACACATTATCATGAAAAATTATCATATAAGCTTTGTGCTACAATATGATTAAAGTGAAAAACAACATAAATAAAGCACAAATATTGGAGAAGATGCAGCATATAGCTATTTCAAGGCTACAATGGAGCCTATTCATTAGTGCAGAAACTCACCAACACAACCAAAAGTGGCGAGAGAACTGACAAGTACCAAGTGAACACCGGTATTTATACCAAAGAGGACCAACCAATTAAGAATACGGGAACAAGACATCAAACAAGCAATCAGCGAACAGCATGTACACTCCGGGCTCAAAGCAGGGGGCACAACTAATCAGAAGCCAGGAGACAAAAAGAGTGCGAGACAGCGAAGATACAGGAAAGGCAATTATAGAAATTGCTTCCAAATATCATGAAAAAATGAAGTGCTGGAAAAATCATTGATAAGAGAATAAGAATTTTTCCAAATGTAGTAAGCTTCCCAGAAATCGAGGTCATAAACCGAAGAACATTTACGAATAATCTTTGCAGATGAAAAATCAAAACAGTGACCAGAAGTCCAACAATGCTGAGCGATGGAAGAACGAGCAAGTTCTTTACGTTTATTTTCGCAAATAATGCTGATAATGTTTCTGGTGTTTTCCCTCAGGTGAATCAAAATGTTGTTCTTAATCTTTCTTCCAAACACTTGACTTCAAATCAGCTTAATGCTCTCAAACTTAATAACAATTTTGCTTCTTGTTCAAAACCTTCTTTTCCTAAGTTGGTTGCTCCAGTTGAGAAAGCCTTTAGATTTAGTGCTCTCACTGCTTCTCAAAAGGACTCTATTAGGCATATCATTGCCAATACTGTGGATTTTAATTCCAAATTGACTTCAAATACTTTTAGCAAGCATGCTAATTCTTCCATCAAAGTTTTGTGTTCTGATCCTGTTCTAGTTGTAACTAAGGCTGACAAAGGTGGCCAAATTGTTATTCTTGACAAAAGTTCATATTTAGATAAATGTAATGAGCTAATTGATGTTAGTCCTTATGTGACACTTCACAAAGACCCTCGTATTAGAAAGTTTAACCTTATTAAAAATGTTGTGAAATATTTTCCTATCATCAGCGAGTCTTCAAAAAGGTCTTTAACTCCTTCTGTTGCACACTGTGCCAGGTTTTATACTCTACCAAAGGTTCATAAACCCGACATTCCTCTTAGGCCTATTGTTTCAAGCAGTGGTACTGCTTCATATAAACTAGCTAAGTATTTAGTTTCTAGCTTCCCTTTTTATTTGGTTAGCAACTCTTTGACTGTCAGAAATTTAGTTCATTTTGTACAGAAGTTACGTTATTTTAAGCCTCATGGTATAACGATGGCTTCTTTTGACGTGAAATCACTTTTCACTAATGTACCGGTTATTGGGGTATTGGATTGTTTTAAATTGAGACTCCAAGAGCATCATTTTTCTAGTTTTGGGATTGATGAACTTGTTTCACTTACTCGTGCTTGTCTTGAGCAGAATACTTTTGTGTTCAATGGTACTTACTTTTGCATGTCTGAAGGTTTAGCAATGGGTAATCCTTTGAGTCCTATTTTAAGTGACATTTATATGCACTATTTTGAGACTAAACTTTTTGAAACCATAACGTTTCCGTTTTATGTTCGTTACGTTGATGATTGCTTTGTTTTGCTTGGCCAAAATCAGGCTGATAATGAACTTTTACTTTCTACTCTAAATTATATCGATCCTTGCATCCAATTCACTATTGAAATGGAAACTGATAGTTCTCTTTCATTTTTAGACGTCTTCGTTACTAAAAGTAATGATGAATTTATGACTTCGGCGTTTCGTAAGCCTTTTGCTGTTACACTACTTCCTCACAAATGTTCTTCTCATCCTCCAAACCAAAAGTTGGCCTCATTCAAGGCTTTGGTGTTTCGTGCTTTGAACATTTGTTCTTCCTCCAATTCTTTAAATGCAGAGCTTTCTTATCTTAAAGCAGTGGCTTTCGATCGTGGTTATTCTCCTAGCATCATTGATTCAATTTATAATAAGTTAATTAAGCCCTCTCATTCTGAAAAGGTTTCTACTTCCATTGCTTCGTATACTATTGTTTTACCTTACTATCCGAAAGTTAGTCATCAAGTTGCAAAGATTTTGAAGAAATTTGGTTTCGATACAGCTTTTTCTCCAGTTAATGAGGTTAAATTTACAATCTTAAAGGACCCCATTGATTACCATAGCAACTGGGGTATTTATAGCATCTCCTGCAAGTGTGAACTTGGTTACGTTGGACAGACTACACGTGCTCTCAAGCACCGTCTGAAAGAGCACGAAAATTATGTTAAACATAAAGAACTTGCTCGTTCTTCCATCGCTCAGCATTGTTGGACTTCTGGTCAATGTTTTGATTTTTCATCTGCAAAGATTATTCGAAAATGTTCTTCGGTTTATGACCTCGATTTCTGGGAAGCTTACTATATTTGGAAAAATTCTTATTCTCTTTTCAATGATTTTTCCAGCACTCCATTTTTTCATGATATTTGGAAGCAATTTCTATAATTGCCTTTCCTCTTTCTTCGCTGTCTCGTACTCTTTTTGTCTCCTGGCTTCTGATTGGTTGTCTCTCCCCCTGCTTTGAGCCCGGAATGTACATGCTGTTCGCTGATTGGTTGTTTTATGTCTTGTTCTTGTATTCTTATTGGTTGGCCCTCTTTGGTATAAATACCGGTGTCCACTTGGTTCTTGTCATTTCTCTCGCAACTTTTGGATGTGTTGGTGTGCTTTCTGGACTGATGAAGAAGCTCCATTGATAGCCTTGAAAATAGCTATATGCTGTATCTTCTCCAATATTTGTGCTTTATTTACGTTGTTTTTCACTTTAATCACATTATCAATTTAACTGATATTCCTAGAAAATATAAAACTGTTTACATTATTTTTCCTTCAAAGTATCATGTTATGCAACATTTTTTGAGATTTGGAAATCACAATGCACATCAATTTAAACACCGACCTTCGTCAACGTTAGGATGCATTTAGATTGCTGTATTTCTTACGATAAAAAGTAAAATTTGCGTGGTTTCTTTGGACACTATTTAACAAAAACCTTTTCAGTGTTATGTAAACTTTCTTTCTGTTAAAAAGTTAAATTATCCTACAGGTGCAAATATATATCTTTTGTTAGCGGTTCAAAACAAATAACTAAATTCTAAAATACTAGGGGACTCTGCCCCCTGCTCGTTAACGCTCACCAACACCCGAAAATTGCTTCGCAATCTTATTTGATCAGCAAGGATTTAAATTGTCAATTAGAAAGAAAAAGATTAAAAATGCATTATCAGCTTCCTTTGGATCGAAAAGCACACATTCCCAGAGTTTAAAAATAACTCAGTGCCGTAAGGGCTAAGGGGCTCCGGAGCATTGCAAAACTGCAGTTTTGTACGTTTGAAAAGTCGCTTTCATATTCATGGTCTCTAGTAATATATTTTGCTCTTTAGCTCGGGGCTTGAATTGAGTTGAGCCTAAGATTTTTCGTTAAAATCGAAACCCTTAAATTTTGTGAACAAGAAAGAAGAATCCTGCGAATCAAAAAGACGTATCTATGCCAACGACAAGTAAATCTTGAATAATTTTAATGGAGGTGCGACTATTCCAGCTTGAATTTTAACGGCTTGTAACTTTTTATCATTTGGAGATAGAAACTAAGTTTTGCGACCACAGGTCGAGTTAGATCTGTAGTAAAAAAAAATCCGCTCTTTTCAGTAGTGTCAAAAACAAAACTAAGGGACAATTCCTTCGCTTTTTACTGATAGATTTAATGCCTAAAAAGTAGAGCCTAAATTTATCGAAACCTAAAAAAGTTCGAGCTAAATTCGCAAATAACTCCAGCCGCATTTAAGTTAGAGCATTGAAACAAATTGCGTAGAATGCGAAAAATTCTATCTTTTCCAACGATAAATAATATTAATATGTGCAAGTAATTTTCACCCCTTTGATAGTCAATAGTAGGCAATTTACGCGAAATTTAAGCTTAAAAATTAATTACAAAAAAATTAATTATGATTTTAAAAAATAAAAACCCAGGTGCACACCCCCGTGGCTCGACGTAATTTTCTACAAAATTTCAAGGCTGTAAGTTTTACGTCTACAGTACCTTTGAATAAATTTTGGCGGCAGCTTTCATTTCATCATCCGAATGGTATCGTTGCTTTGAAAGTTCTTGTTTCATGGGATGAAAAACATCGGAGTCAGGAGATGAAAGGTTTAGGCGGCTAGGGAAGGTGATCCCGCACTTCCCACATGAATTTGGGCTTCCCTCGTGCTCAAAGTTGTCGATATCTGCGCGTCCATTCTCAAATATGTTGCACCATTTCACGATAGCTTAACATGATATTGCATTTTCACCATACACTTCATGCAGTGTATGGTGTGTACAGTACATTGAGCAGTAGCCCATAAATTTCAGTGCAGTTGCATCTTTTTGTCCACAAAATCAAATCACTGCACGCGTTTTCAATTTGGACGCTACTTGCAGCTGTCGTGACATGTTTGCGACAGATTATCATTAAAACTAAACTTGCCTCGGGGAAGCCGTTACGTCACACAATAAAAGTACCTGTCTGAAGTATTGCTACAGAGTTTAATCAAAATTGTCTTGGAACATATTTTCGTAGTACTACAACTAACTTTCTGACTTACCTACGTACATCGTCTAAAAATTTGTGAACAGCCTCTGTGCATATGCTTGCATCAGCCTTGAAATAAGGGTTGATTTTTTAAACAAAAATGAATTTATCGTTATTATTGTTTTCCGTTGATTTTTGGAACCATTAAAAACAACAACAAAACTGCCGTCACACAAAAAGGTTCGGGATCAGAATTTCAAAAACATCTCCAGAAACTTTTTACTTCAAAAGTTACCAAACACATTTTTTAGAACAACTTAAGCTTTTGCATTATGAGTGCACAAATTATTTACCTGTAAGCAAGAGTTAAGTATAGAAACTGAAACTCAATGTTATCTTTTTAAAATTATGACTATATTATGATTACAAAACAAAATTTATCATCATTATTATTTTTCTTTGACTTTAGGAACAATTGAAGACAACAATTTAACTTCCGTCACGAAAAAAAGGTTCAGGATCAGCTTTTCAAACCTTCTCATAAAATATGTAACTTTAAAAATTACCAACCACATTATTTAGAACAACATACATTTTTGCATTATGGGTACACTAATTATTTACTTTTCAGCAAGAATTGCGTCTCAAAGTTTAATGTTTTCTTTTAAAACTCTTGACTGCATAACAGCGAAGAACATCAACATATACTGCACATAGCCATTTCTTTGAATACATTTCAGAACATTTATTTGCTCAACACCCAACGAACCCAACGCTTGTTTATTTCTGTATAAAATGACATCGAAATAACGAAGTAACTTCAGGTCAATTACCTGACAACATCAAATGTCTTAGATATGTTACATGCTATCATCGCATAATCTGTCAAAAGCTTAAACTTATTCCTACGCTCAAAATTTCCGTTTCTTTCCTTCGCCCTATTGAAAATATCAAGCTCAGGGTTTATCGATTCTCGCTTGAAGCCACAAGCAGGAATTCCTATCTAAATATTCGATTAGTTTCTGTGCAAGAGATCAATATTGCTTTTGGAGGCAAAATCTACACAGATGTCCTGTCTTTTTCTCATTTTTGTCGTTAGAAATTCGTAGTTGGTAGGAATCAGAAAATTTAAGTCTCGGTATTTTGCCGAGTTCTCAAGGTTTCGTTTCTCTTTCTAAAATCTCAGAAATAGAAACCTCTCAAAAATGTGTATTAATTTTCTGTCAGGACGAAATTACTTTTCTGAAACATACAATTCGATAAAGTATAGCGTGACTTTTCTTTTTGCATGTTTCTTTTGTTTTTGAAAGCCTTGATAAGACAGGAGTCTAATCTACAATAATTTCGTAAGTTCAAAAAATTGGTAGGATTGAACATCCCTAATAAATTTCTATTGTAAATGTATTTTTTTTTTTGAAAGTTATTTCTTGTCAATTTTATTTACATTTAATGTCAATTTTACTGTCGGGGAAAAATATATACTTCCAGAAGTATATTCTTTAAAAGATTCGGTAATAATATTTATACGTAACATTATTTTAGAAGTACAGAGATATTTTTATTAAAGTTCAACCAGTTTTATCCGACTACCCCACAAAAGAAAAATAAAGAAGAAAATAGGATGGAAAAAGCCTAATTACTTATTTTATTGTAGCTAAAAGGAAAATGAAGTAAAAAAAAATTAAAAAAAAGACGGGCCCTAAAAAAAGAGGACAAAAGAAAATTAAGTAAAATAATTTACTAGATGTTGAAAAAGTAAACGTTGGAAAGTAGGTTTTTAGAAGGTTTTGAGATGGGAAAACACTTCTACATCTGTCTGTCCCTCCAACCCCCTATCAATTTTGAGGAAATAATTAAAGTTAACCGTTTCTTGTTCGAAAGATTTCGGTTAGATGCACTTTATTTCCAATTGACTTTTGAAATCCCCCCCCCCCAAAAAAGCGACTTATACGAAGAAATGCAAGAGTAATATGGATTCAAATTTTAAAGGTGGATTGGCTTTGAACAAAGTTTGCTGGAAAAAGCTCGTAACTAAAATTATGTTTAAAAAAGTTCAAAAACAACTGTAGAATGTTAACATTAATGCCTACGGAGAAAGTGTTGTCGTTGTTTTCGTGTGACAACAGGGCTGGAAATGTGGTGTGCGCTGCTTCACTTTTCCAACTGTACCATAATTTGGTGTGAAGTCTGACTTCCGCAGCATACACATGCCTAAAGACCCGTTTATAGGGTAGGCAACTATTTACAGCACAACACATTCACACAATGATTTCCTCGTGAAGATTACGTTTTCTTTATAACTTTTGCCCTTTGCAAACAATACTTCGGCATTGTGAAAAAGTAGCCACTTATGACTATGGATTAGCATGTACAATGTAACCTCGATTTAACGATTGTTAAGGGACTGGAAAACATTATCGTTAAATCAAGGAGCTTAAAAACTCATTGTAGTGAAATCCGCACCAGTGAAATGTATCATTATATTGAGGGTATCGTTAATCAGGTATCGTTAATCAAAGTTATACTGTATTTTCGAAATAACAGAAAATCATTATTGAGCGAATGGAGGCTTAAGGCATTAAACTATAATTTACTATAGCACGAAATATCCAACGTTGTTTAGCACAAATAAACATAACATTGAGTACACGTGTTTCAGGGTTTCCAGGAACCCCTTTTTCAATTCTAAGTTGTGATCTTTGGCTGTGAAGACATCCGGAAAAAAAGAAACTACGTGTTTTTACCGGATACTTTTGCATACAAGAGCTCATAATTTTGATTTAAAAAAGGACTTCCTGGACCACAAAACACGCGTGTTTATTGGTCTGCTTATTTGTACTAAACAACATTGGAATTTTTTTGTTATTTCTCAGCAAAAAGGGATTTATTTATTTCATTATTTAATATACTTGATATCAGCAAAAGTCTCTAGGAAACTGGATCTGAGAAACAGTTAGACGTGGCATACGAAAAGCACAAACACATATTTCCTCATCAATAGATAATTGTTATTTGCTCATGAATAATTCAGAATTAGTTATAGGAAATTTCCACTAAAGCTTCCGTTCATTTATTCTGGATGACTTAAGGATTCCGGGAACATAATGGACGTTTCATATTAGCACATTGAAGCTTTTTAGATAAGGAGAGAATTATCTGCAACAACAATGGCGGTAACCATCCCAATGGACTCACTGTTATCACTTTTGGCGACGCGTAATGCTTGAAACGTGATCTGGGATTACAAGCCACTGGAGGGGAAAATTTCTCCACACTTCTGGCGTTAGCTTGATGCTTGAACATTCATCAGTCATTAAGGAAATTGGAAACTTTTGCCACGCTCATCAACTTGCCCTTTTATTGTCCCCAAAAGTATATCCTGGACACTTTAGTTCAAGGAAGATGTATGATAAGTAAAAAAAGTTCTTCAATGTATTACTATTTTGTTAACGCAGGTTTAATGCTTGCTTATAGAAAAATAGAGTACGTTTCGTTAAAAAAATATAATTACAATTTATTTTAGGATTAGTGATATACAAAGGTGTGGTGATATACTACGGTTTTGTGCCAGATTCCTCAGTAAGGTTTACTTTTACGTTTACTCAAGGTTTAGTAAAAAGTATTCGTTTACTTTATCATTAAGACATACTTGATTTTCTTAAGTGTTTAAACTATATATTACATAAAACTAGGTTTTAGACATGCATATTGTAACTTGCAAACAGAATCTGAGAAGGAGATTGAAGTTATTTCACGTCTTCACACCTTGTTTACTTTAATTCTATACGTAAGGGAATTTGATGATGTTATTTGATATATATATATATATATATATATATATATATATATATATATATATATATATATATATATATATATATATATATATATATATATATATATATATATATATATATATATATATAATAACGAAACATGCTAACGTGATTTGCTATTTGTGTCCTCTCTGCGGATATTCTAAAGCTCTTTTAAATATGAATATAGGAAGATAATTGTAAAACAGTTCCAGATGTTCAAACCTTCTCTTCTCTTTTACTAATGTACTGGAGGTGACTTTATTTGCTACTGTTGAAAAACCGCAACTGATGCATCTACTTATCAGTATAAATCCGCGTATTTTCTCCCTTTACGGATCATATCCTTTTCAGTTTAATAATAAAAATATATATTGAGGGAGGAAAGATTATTATTCAATTTGACTTTTGCCGATTTATATCATTGAGGTTGTTAAAACTAAAAAACCTTTTTTTTTCCAACAACGAAAAAGAAATGAACAAACCGTGTGTGTAATTTGATTTACTACTCCCGTAACAAACTAAATTTATTCTAATCTAAGATGCGTTATGGGTGCTTGTGTTCTTTTTTTATTTAAAGAAATGGTTTAAATGAAGAAATAAATTTAAAAATAGTTCATGTATTTTTTATTTATTTTTATCCCTTTGGGAGGAACATCAGGTGTCCCAGCATCTACTTTAGAGCACTTGCAATAATGAATGACGCAGGGGAACAAAGAATGTTATATCTTATCTTTGGTGCCCATAGTTTGTAAACGGATTTCAGATATGTTTGGGGCTCTTAATCGAAATTTGAAATTAGTTTTCTCTAGCAGCTCTACTTTTCAGACAAGTGCTGCTGTTTTAACTCCGTTTTATGCCTTTCTACATGAAATTTCCTGAACGTAACTGCAGTCTAGTTACGTTCAGGAAAATTCACAAGTTTAGTAACAACGCTTCAACCAATTAAACGAGGCAACTTGTAAGTTCTTGCCATGCATATATTCGCTTCGCGTGATGTTTTTTTTTTTGGGGGGGGGGTGTCCTCTGCTGTTAAACCTTAAAAACATAAGCATTAATGAAGAATCAGGGGTGGGGGTGTCAGGGGTGTTGAAGTGTTGAACCACTCATTCAAAGCAATCCACACTACATACAAAAAAAGGTAGATAAATTCAGGAGACTACCGTAATTATCTTAAATAGTAGATTACAACAACTTTAGTCTTTTTGGGGCATGGGGCTTCCAAAAATCAGGGGTCCATGGCCCAACAGCCTAATTGGTCTGGTTGGTAGTTGAGCTATGATTTTTTTTTTTTTTTTGAATAATATAGTAAGAATAAAAATTCCAAAAATTCCATTATTTGTTTTTCATTTGATCTATGAAGGTAACCTAAACTCCCATGTCACACATATTACATTTGTATATTTTAGAAATTTGAGCTCCTGTGCTAAAACTGATGTCATATTTGAACTCAGGGTACCAAATTTTACGAAATCAGCTTCAAATACCCATGCACCAAAATGACTGTTCCCCGAATTTTTAATTTACAAAAAAAAGTTTAAGCGTTTTGTTTTAAGTTTATCTCAATGTTTAGTATCATGTTCACATGCGGTCGCTTATTTTTTGGGACAGGGGGCGCTTAGTGCAGGGTCGCCGAGAAATCAACCGGGCTCCGGGGAAAAATACCGACTTGCGGGCCCGCCTCCAATTATTAAAAAAAAAAAAAACAGTTGACTGCCCGCTGCCGTTATTTACATTTCAGTATCCTCAATTGCGTCTTCTTTTCTGCAAAATCTGCTTCATAGTAATCCTAGGCGTCACACCACGAGTCAGTTTATAGTGGGGAAACGGTATCGTATTCAGTAAATCGTATTGTAAAATTGTCGCAAAAACTATTTAAAAAGAGCTGGTTTGATATGGGGGGGGGGGGGGAATGCTGATCACTTAATGTTAAACAAACAATTCGACACTTTAAAAATTCTTGAAGTCTCTCCATTTTTTTTCCAAGAGAGAGAGAGAAAATCCAGATTTTTGCTGGGGGGGGGGGGGACATGTCATGACAAGCATCGCGCAACTAACTTTAGATATTTGTTTTAAGCGGAGAAAGAGAAATAATCATATGCACCCACAGTCATTAGTGCAACGTTCGCGAAGGTCCACTTCCTCCGAAAAATGTTAGGAACTATGGTTCTAAAGTTGCAGTTTACACGAACACTGGTAATGTTAGGTAGCAGAGAGGTTCAGGGGCGAATAATATTTACGATATAATTTCATAATATTTACGAAAAAATGAAAAAGTATGTTTCGATTTTCCCAGTAACTAAAATAAAATGTTTAGATTTCGGATGTTTAGTTCTGATGCAAATTAGCATGCTAATGAACTTATATGTTGATGTTTGCTGGTCGTTTATTTAGTAGTACTTTTCATATATAGTTATCTTACCAAACCACTGTAAGATCAGTCACATAAGTACTCTCAATTTAGAATTAAGAGAGGGGGGGGGGGATATTTAAATGGTCAAAATGTCGTCCAAAAATTAATAAGCGAAGGGAGGGAGGGGCCTAGGGGGTTCGCAACCGGTTCCTTTAAAATATCTTGATACCAGAGTTCACCGACTGATGACAGACCCTAGTGTTAAGCAAATTGTGATAAAAAAATGCTGAAGTAAAAAACAACGCATAGTTCCTTTTTTTATTGTGCAAAATTAATTTATTTTAAGGGTTCAAAAATTTTACTCGTTTTATACTTTTCCGTCATTCTAATTTCGCCCCATTTCTTTTAAATCACGTGTTGCTAACATGTAACTTCTTACGCTTTTAAATTCCACAAAATCTTCTTCACTACCCTTTAAAAATGAACCTTTGCCATCGAAAAAATGAGGATTATTTACTTCCATTTTAGCTTTCACAGAGTGGAGAGAAGAGAGAAAACCTCTAGCCGATTTGCATTGCAATGCAGCGCCATTGGCATTGGTGACTTAAGTGGCTTTCCAAGTATTCAAGCATGCCTTTTTCTAAACATGCCTCGCCAACCTATTCGTAGATGTTGACTTTTTGTCAAACCATGCTTCCGTTACGGGTCTAAAGGCAGGTAACATACATTTCTAAAGGAGTGGAACAACTTTGTCAGTAGAATACCGTTGGCATTGTTTCCAAAACGTCTCCATGAATTAATACAGGGCTTATCGAGTCTCCCACCCATCTCTTCATTTTGTCATTTCACTACTCTCACTACAAAAACAATCATTCTTAATCCCCTTCTTTGTTCTTGTCGAAGGTATTTGAGTTGTGATTGACATTGTACACAAGTACGTCATCTCAAATCAGATTCATAAGTTCAAGATTTGAAAAAAAAAAAAAAAAAGAGAAAAGAAAAGAAAAAGCTGCAGGCTGACAAATTTCATATGATAATCTTTTTTTTCTGATTTTTTTCTTTTTTTCGGAGTTTCTTAAATGTGTCGAGATCTCCCTAGTGTGAAAATGTCCCTAAAAATCCTAAAAATATTTTTAAGAATAATTTTTAAACTTTAAAGTATCAATTAATTAATTTAAAAGCTCAAAAGATTAATTTTCATTAGAGTTAAAATATTTTAAAGCGATTTAAAATCACGCAATTGAATATAGCGAGTTAAAAAAAATCTAAAACAAAAATTGTAATGTGTAAAACTATTTTTTTTCTTTAATTTGCAAAAGCGTGAAGATATGATGCATAAAATAAAACAGTATTAACAGTGAACTAGTTTTCAAGGAAAACAATTTTATAAAAATGTAAGGATTAAAAAAAAATATCCCTTGTTTATGTATGGCTCCGAGTCATTTAAATATAACGGTAAATATAAGCAAGAGAAGGTTCTACTTAAAGATATAACGCCTCGTGAGAAGCTTCCGAAAAAACAAAGTCGTGTACGGCCTCTTGTCTACAGTGCTGGCCAAATTATTAGACTAAGACTGTTTTAGAAGCAAATTCTTTATTGATTACATAACAATGGACACATTAACGAACAGTGAAATAATTATCTAATATTTAGTATTCTTTCGCTTGTTCTTGATGAGCATTTTAAACCTTTTTGGCATACTTTTCACAAGGTTTACACTATTTCTTAACTTTTTTAGAAAGGAGGTAAAAAGTTGTTTATACTCACTAATTATATATACTTACATACACATACTCATTAATTACCGAAACTAACTTTAAATAAAACAAAACACCCTAATAAAAAGAACTAGTGAAATTTTTAAGCTGATTGAGGTTACGTTCCTGGTAGTTAGATAAACAAAGAACATAAACAAAGCAGACAGTGCTGCCACCTGCAAACATTAAATTATGCTAAAATAGCGTAATAATCAGTAGGGGAGACCGGGGCAGGTTTTCGCGCGGGACATGTTTTCGACTGACTTCAACTCGTTAACGAGCCTGTAGAGCAAAGAACCGACCAGACTATTTGAAAGGCTGCGCCACTAGACGACAACTACGAGAGTTTCAGTTGGATGGCTGTTCACATCGCTGCGTAGCGTCAGTTTCACTTGTTTTTATACAGGTAAATAAATTTTGATGACCTTATTTAAACTAAAAACAAACATATACATCTTAAGTTAAGTTTTTGTCTGTTGTAATATTTCGAAAGAGCACATATAGGAGCTACCTGTGATGTGATAGTTTGTCCATAAAATTCTTTTTTTGACCGTCTGCGTGAAGTTTAAATAAAAACATGGAGACGGGACACGTTTTCGAACACCAAGAGGGGCATATTTTCGCGTCGAAAACGTGCCCCGTCACATCGAAAACATGCCCCGCCCCTTTCGATCGCTACTTTTTATCGATATTTATTATATTATTTACTCTTAAATAAAGCATAAATAGTTAAATACACATGAAAAGGTAATCTTCTTATTTGACATATTTTTAAACAAAAAACAGACAAAAAATAAATCACAATCTCTATCATTCATGCCAATACATGTTAAAACAAAACAGGCCTAAGTGTTTATAAAAATAGCATTAAACTGAAATGTTCACAGAATGACTTGATTATTATGACTTGATATTGATCTGTGTGTTGGGTTTTCAGTTTTGTTGTGGTACGACAATACAAAAAGAAGTCTGAAAGAGGCAAGTACACCATAGAGACTATGGTAGAAGCTGTCAAGAAAGTAAAAGAAGGAAGAAATATGAAAAGTGTAGCAGTGTAGTAAAAGTGTAGTACCCCAGAAGAAGTGAGACCTCTGGAAAAAGCGGGTCCGAGAAAACAGACCGTCAAAGGAAGAAAGAAGAGAAAGTCGGCCATTTTGACCGACACTCCGGTCAAAGAGTAGCTTAGACTAGAGCAGCAACAAGCTAAGAAGAGAAAACAAATGAAAAATGAGAATGAAAAGATAGATAAGAAAAATGTAAAAAAGAGTTTATTTAAGAGACAAATTGGATAACCGAACAAGCGCGAAGAAAATAAAGAATCATGTGATGAAGAGGAAGAAAACTGTACTTGCATTTACTGCATAGAATTGTACAGTAAATCTAAGGCTAAAGAGATATGGGTAAAGTGAACTCGTTGTAAAAGATGGGCCCACGAGTCTTGCATCAAAGAAAACCCTATGTTCTTTGTATGCATTAATTGTGACAGTGACGATGACGTTTAGTGTTTTTAACAGTCCTAATTATTAAGTAGCCAAGTTGGTGATGAGTTTTTTTCAATGTATATTTACTGAAAATCAATAAATAACCTACCTTGAAAATATTTTGTTTGATTTCCTAAATTATATTGATATAAGTGCATGCGAAAACTTGCCCCTATCTATTAATAAGGTATGAGAAAACTTGCCCCGGTCACGGGGCACATTTTCGCACGTGACATAACGACACTTAAAACTATTTTTCTGTAAAGCAAAGCTTAATTGATTGATGTAAATAATTCCACATTGTAGCCAAGGTTTCTCTGAATGGTGTAGTACATTTTTTTCAAACTTAGGTAAATAAATAAAAAAAAAGTAATAATTAAAAAAAAAGCGCGAAAACCTACCCCGGTCTCCCATACAGTATGTACTGTACTTTAACAGTAAAATAAATAGTATTTTAGTACAAATAGGGTACAAAAAACAAAAAAAAACCTCTTTACTCTAATAATTTGGCCAGCAACTGTAATTCTTCAGCGACCAGAGAAATATGTTACTCTCGTGAAAAATGAGTCTCCCACGTCTGATAAATCAACTTCCTATTTCATTTATGTATCGCGGAGTTACAAATGGACAATTTCCTTCTCAGGAATGTTTTATTATTCAAGGGTGTTCGAAGGTGTGCGTAAGTAAGCTGCATAATTCTGACGATGAGATATTTAGTAAATAGTTCTATGAAGAAGTTACACACTGACATGTCTTTACACAAACATTAAGAAGTAACAATAAACATTTAAAGTTGGATGTCGCAAGATAACATAGAAACAATGAGATGAAAATTGAGATGAATCGTAATTCTTAAGTTATACTATACTACATGGAAAGCAACGGTAGTGGTAATGTTTTCTAAAACAATGTGCACTTTTAAAATAAGAATAGCAAATAGGTCACTCGAAGGACAACGGTCATTTTGTCCCGCACATGATGCCACATATATATCACTAAAAATAATACTTAAAAATATTAATGAACAATTTTTTTTCTGCTTAACAAATTATAAAACTTATGCGTAATTTTTTAAGCAAAAAAGATCGTCATTATCCTTTGAAATAATTATTTTAATGAAATTTTTGAACTGTCACTGAGCAAAGATTTGACTTTTTCCTGGAAGATCCGAATAATATTTTTGAGGAAGTTTAAATGGAAAGACAAGCTTTGTTAGAGCAAAACGTCAAAAAAAAAAAAAAAATAAATAAATAAAATAAAAAACTGCATTATTATCTTGCATTATTTTTATACTGTGAGTATGCTCTACATTTTCTCTTCAATTTAGACATCGATCGCATCATGCTGCTGCTAAACACATAACACAGTTTCAAAAACAACATAGCACGGAAATATACACTGTTTAGTTTTTAGTTTATGCATTTTTAGGTCATTAGCTAAAGAGTCAATTTTTTTTTAAATGAACATTTTTGTGATGATTTCTTATTTACCTACGAGTTAGATAATTGTTTATGACAAGTTTTATCATAATTTTAAATTTTATTCATTTCTCTTCATGGAAGTTATTCTCGTAAAAGCTGGAATACGAGTAAGTAATCGAAAACGAGTAAATTATCTCTCCAAATTGTGTACATTTTTTGTATATCGAAAATAATACAGTAATGATTCAGTGTAACAAAAGTGGTGATTCTAAAAAATCGTCTTTTAAAAACGTATTTAATGCATTTTTATTGATCTACTTATCATGTAAACTTTCGAAATTATATTACTTTTATTCAGCAGCGGCATTTTTCTTCACTTTCAGATGTGAATATTAAGCAACTTGCTCCCATTTCTCGTAAATACTCCCCGAATAAGTACAAATATAATCAAACAGAAATAAATCCTGAACCGTAAATATTTGCCAGTAACAGCAAGAAAGAAAAATCTAAATTCAAATAATATATAAAAAAATGTCAAACTAAATTCTCTTTCAAAAATAGAAAAATGTTTCCAATATTTCGCAGGCGGATTTTCTGCTTTATATCCTACAAGTGAAAGTAAAATAAAAATATCTATTGGCACTTCACTTAAGTACGACCGCAAACTTTAGTTGAAAAATACATTTTGAAAATCGGTAAGCGCTTACTCGACTACTCGAAGTAAATATTTGCGCTCCAAGCGAAAATGTCTTAAATCATTTGTTCAAGACTTTTTCTTTATTTTGATTGCTGTTAGTGTATAAAGATAAATGATTTTTTTTCTTTCTATTATTTCTTGTTTCGGAAGATAAATAGGTTTATATATATATATATATATATATATATATATATATATATATATATATATATATATATATATATATATATATATATATATATATATATATATTCAAAGACATTGAAAAAAACGAAATAATAAATACTAAAATGTACTGTTTTGCCAGCGCAATTATTATGCCTACAAACGTATTCGTAAATACAATGTTAAACTTTTTCATTTCTGCAGAGCAATTGAATTTCAAAATATTATCCGTCACAACTAGGCCTACAGTTTTCTCTAAAAAACGAAGCGCACATTATTTTGAGTAATATTCTCCACACTAGAAGTAGAAAGAGAAAAGTAAGATCAAATATAGCACGGGATACATAGGTCTCTCACATTGCTGTCCCCTCAACCCCCAAACATTTTTTTCCCTTATCTAATTAAGAACTGGCTGGTTTCTTTAAGGGTATCAAATGCTGTCCATTATTCGTAGAAACACTATAAAAACATCTTATCAATTAAATCTCACGCAATTAAATAATAATATTCAATTTTATCAGTAGATATATCTTACATATCTTTTCGGACATGAACTGAGAATTGAATAAATAAATCAATCAATAAGAGCTTCCTTAATAAGAGTATTTTCAGCTTTTACTAATTCTACTATAACAACACCTTGTTACTCAGAGCTTAGGACTCGTTAAAAACGATACCGCCTAAAGAAGTTTAGTGTTTAGGGCAAATTTCAATGCGATAGAGTTTGTTTTCTCAAAAAATTTCTAATTTTGCCCAACTTCCGAGTTTGCGGGTTTATTTCTGTTGCTCAAAGTCTGTGGATGGTGTGTTTCTCAAACAGGTTTTTTTTTTCCAGTGTACAGTCCTAAAATTTTAGAAATATTTTAGCCACTCCGCCAAGACACGACCACACCTTTGATATCAGAAGACTTGGCATCGGAGTTTTCTTCTCTGGGTTATCACTAATATTCTGATTCGCAATTTCAAACATAATTTTTTATGCAATGGCAGTTTTTCTCAAAGTAATAATCCTTTTCCTGAGGTTCTATTTATTCTATTTGCTGCAGGGTACAACCATTGAGAAGAGATAAAATGGAGGGAGTAAAGATTTCCTTGCATGAACCGAAGACGCCAAGTCACGTGATAGATTTCTAAGCAAAGCATTGGCGCTTGCTTCACGCAAAACGTGCCTACCATTCGTCGTTGTTGAGTCACGTGACTTGGAGTCGTAGCCTCAGCTCCCCGTACATCCTGTTTGTTCAAAAACCCCATATATTCAGTTAAGTTTACTTGAAACGAGTTGGTGTGGAAAATAATTTTTAGTTTCGACTACAAAAGTAGTTCTTCCGCAGTCAAGACGCAAGAGTTAATGAATTGACTACCCTACTTATAAAAATTTGTTATTTGTAAAAATGCAAAATTCGTATTATACCTTTAATCATTTATTTAAAATCCGTAGCATTTATACTTAAGAAATGTCCCATATTTTTCAATCAAATGTTTTTTTTTTCGCTTCTTTTAGAAAAATTTATTTCGAAGATAATTCTAACAATCTGTCTATCAAATGAATTACCTTAGTCACACGGTCAACGCTTGGAAGAGCAAAATGTCAGAGTGGAGAGCTCTTGCAAATATACCCTTGTGGAATTACAGAATTTCCTTAACTTCCTCCTAGGAGGTACGCAATTCTAAGAGATTCATTCATCAAGGGGCCAAACTCAAACATAATTATAAAATCAATTTTTATTCCAAAATTAGTGGACGGTGAGTACATTTTGGAAGTCTCAGTGGCTTTGGAACTAATTTCTCTAGATAGTCACTGGCGTCGTTCCAAATGCCCGTTCTTGTTAATTAATATATAGATTTATTACAGTACATTGTTCTCAACTCAGCAGTATTGAAAACTAATTGGCCACTTCTTTTTAAGGTGACGTGAAGAACTACTAGTTTGTGAAATGGAATACGTATGTACCGATCAAAAAAAAAATCGTTTTATCTCGCATTGGGTCAGTCGATTTTAAGGAATAAAACGAGAAAATAATGAAATATAATGGTTGAAGAAAGATATATCTAAGTTGCTATTGTTCTAAAACTAGGTTCAAGGTAGAGGGACTTTATTTGCTATTTAATGCTTACTGCAGATAGAAGATTTCCGGGTCGTCATTTAGTATTGCTACTTTTCAAAACGCAGCATCAATACAAAATCTTGGTTGGTTCAGCAATGTGATCCTTTACAAAAACGATGATCTCATTCCAAATTTTGCAATCAGAACAAAATTTTTATTTCCCACTTATGAATTTAAAAAAACAGCTTAAATTTGTTTTGTGAACGTATATCATTTGTAATGGTATCTAATGTTTAAACCAACTTGTATAAGTTTCCGGACCGCCATTTATTATTACAACGTTTCGAAAAGCAATATCAATACAAAATCTTAGTCGATCCATCACTTCGATCCTTCACAAAAATGATGATATCATTCATAATTTTCTTGAACGTTAAGGTCAGGACAAAATATATTTTGTAACGCTTATGAATTAAAAAAAAAAGTTGTGAAAGCATTCTTGTTGCATATTAATTCAATGATTCAATTAACTTGCGTGAGTTTCCGAACCGCTATTTATTATTTAATGCGAAAGCTTGGGCGATCCACCAATGCTATCCTTCACAAAAATGATGATATCATTCATAATTTTCTAACATTTTGCGATCAGAACAAAAATTATGTTGAAACGCTTATTAATTAAAAAAAAAAAAAACAGAAGTATGTTTTGTGAAAGTATTTTATTTGCAATAGTATCCAATGATTCAATCAACTTCAGTACGCTTCCGGACCGAATTTTATTATTCCTCCATTTCAAAACGCAGGATCAATACAAAATCTTGGTCGATCCATCAATGCGAGCCTTCACAAAAATGATGATCTCATTCATAGTTTTCTAAAATGTTGCGATCAGCTCAAAATCTAACCAACGAATGAATCGAGAGGAAAATGATTTATTTCAGGTCAAGAAATAGTATCTATGAAGGCAAAAACGGAAGGAACATCGGAAATTTCACGTGGCATCGATTTATGTCTACCGGATAAAAAAAAGAGACTATATCCCTAATTTATGAATCGGCTCTTTCACTGGCTCTTCTTGGAAAATGGGATTTCAGACACGTCTGCAGAAACTCAATCCAAAGACAGGATTCCAGAATAAAAGAAAAGAAAAAAAGAAGAGATCATCGTTGAAAAAACGAAATATGTTTCTTTTGATACTGTATACAGTTTATTGGTAATATATATTTCTTACTTCTTCAGTGGTCTTTCACTGAAAGGCTTTATAGCAACTCCGACCATTCCTATTCTGAAGTAGTAGTTGTTACAGAACGATGGTGCGGATTTTTCCGAGCCATTTATTTTACTGATTTTCCCAAAGAATTTCTCAGGAAAGTGACTTTCTTTTCTTTTACAAGTAGGATGTTTTTGTAGCTTCTCTTTTTCACCAAACGAAATAATCCGGGGTTTGAAACAACTGTTGTATTTTTCCTCTTCTTTTTTTTTATCAATGGCTATATATTTTAACATTTCATACTCCTATCAAAGACTTGAATTAAACAGAATTTCATTTAAATGTTTTGTAAACTTAGCATTTCCTAGTAGCAATAGTAAACAACGTATATCAAGAAAGAATTAGCAAACTGAGATCAGTTTGCTAACTTGTGCTTGATATATACGTTGTTAAATATTGCTAATTTGCTTCATAAAGTTATTTATACATTTCATAGTATTTCCCTTTTACTTAGTGAATATTACATTGTTTAGCGAGTTGAAAAATATATGGAAGCATGGTTTTTGCTATAGTGCTTTTGCTTTCTATATATGTTTTTTTTATGTGTACCATGTATCAGACTTAATTGCTACATCCCCATTAACGGAACTTATCCAAAGAAAACTCAGAGAAGTAAAATAAAAAAATATGTATGGTAGGTATATAATACAGCATTTCGTGGTAAGAAGGAATTGTATCGATAAAAATGCATTTTTTTCTTTTTGTTCAGAAAAAATTGCGAATTGAACCACTGATTCATTTATCAGAACAAAAGAGAAAACTAATATTCCTAAACAAATGCCTAAGAAATAATTCAGTCATGCAATTTGTAAAATCAAATATGAACATTAACATGAAAATGTATAACATCAAAATAACTCGGTAATCAATTGTACCTCAAAAGTATTTCATAACCGTTAATAGAAGAAACATTTAAAGTATCGTTTTAGAATTAAAACTAGCTTCTGTATAAAATTTAGCTTTGTTCCAAATATTTACGATCTCGTTAATTTATACACATTTCTACCAATTATTTCGCTTTTAGGAAGACGTAATAAATGTTTCGATTAAAGAGTTGCATAAAACTCTAAAATAGGAAAACCTCGTTAACTTTTCCATTATGATTTTCCTAGCATTAAAATATTTTTAAACAGATACGTTTAAACATCAAAACGTTTTAAGAATCTAATTAAGTTCTATACATTTAACTTAAAATATATGTTGCGTAAATGCTTCCAATTATAGCATTTAAAGTAAAAAGATGTTTCTAAAAAATGTATTTTGTTTCTATTTTAAGTAGAAAATATCATATTCATAGTTTAATGCCTTTGAATTTGCAAATCTTGAACAATTGTTTTGTATTACATTTCTTAAGGTGCTGATTTTTCTGAAAAATATATACTGTTATTTATTTATAAATTGCGATACTTTCAGTATAATTGAGTTTAACACTACAAAAGTTTATACCTTACGTATTAAACGTTTCCAATTTAGAGAGTACCGTTAGAAAATGTTTTGAAAATAATACATCTTCGAATATTTTGGCATTCTATAGCATGCATAGGCATTATAAACAGCTCCTACAGGAAACATATAGTAATTTTCATATTTCATATTTTGCCTAAAAATGTCCGGTATTAAATACAATGCATTGAACTTCTGTGGAAAATAAGTAGTTCATACGTTTCCAATGATATAAGTTGTAATGCAAAATAATTTCTCGTTTTCTATGTTCAATGAAAAATTGTTTCACTACTATTTTGCTACAAATTATGAACTAAACCCTTGACATTTCTTAAGCTTAATAAAAGCTTCTTTTGTATTAAAATTAGGGAGAAAAGTAAGACACTAATATGAAAAATAGAGTATTTTTCTTGGATTTTGTTCAGCATGCATAACTTATATTTTTAAGAGCATTTTTGAAATTATCGGGCAATAACATTTGGGGAAATCATAAATGTTTCGCTCATTATAATTAACACATTTTAAAAATAGTTTTTGAAATTCAAACTAAAGATAACTGTTTTTTAAACAGTTGTAATTTCTGCTGTATAGGGTTGCGCTTAGATTAAATGCAGATTAAAAAATCAAACTTGAAATTGCTGAATTATAGCTGTCGAAAATAATGTTAACATTGTCGTTTACGGAATAGGGAAAAAAATATCGAATGCGTTCTTTAAATGCCTTTTTTAATTCTCACGTTGAAAGAAATTAAATATTGATGAAAAGTCATGTAGAAACACAATGCTTTAAAAGATAACTTTACTGTTATCTACTTCAGTTTGAAACATAATGTTTCAAACTAAAACCTTATTTAATGTCCTAATTTTTTTAAAAATAATTCTTTTTTTTAACTGTAAAGCTTAGAAAGTGGAAGAATACTTTCCCATTTCATTAGAACATTTATGTAGTTCTAAGAAATGGGTATCAAGCCAAAGAACGTTTAATCAGCCTTTACTTTTTTCTTCTTCATTTCAGTGAGAGAAAAAGTCGAGCAGTTTTGAAATTAGTTTTTAAGAAGCCTCTTTATGTCTTTTTTTCTTTTTTTAAGGAATGTTTTAATTTAAAACCATTTTCTTGTAGAATTGAGATGCTTTGAATGATAATAATCCTCAAAAATGTCCTAGTATCTTCACTGTGCACTTTGATATTTTATTTCAAAAATCAATACAAAAGGAACTTTAAGGACTTTTGATTTTCATTAGGTTTCTTAACCATTATTGTGGAAATTTTTGGAAGCATAATAATGAACATTAAAAAAAATGATACTAGTAAAGCAGTATTGTATGAAATTCATACGTTCTTAGTGCAGTGTTAAGTATATACAATTATATTTTAGACATAAAGAAATCTGAAGAAACGCCAGTTAAAGCGAACGAGTCGTGTACCCATGTTCGTTAAAAAACACTCAAATTATTGTCGAAAGTAGATAAATATATCGAAAAACATTATTCTATAAAACTGTTTATCTTTGTTCTAAAGATTAATAATTTCCCCAATGAATTATCAATTGCACAAAAAAACAATTTACCTAGATTTTTAATTATAAAAACAACTCATATAGCTTGTCACTTGTACTTTTACTAATGCTCTATTCTCTAAATACCAAATTACAAAACTTAAACGCAGTTTTGGAATCGTCTACATAACTATACTTCCCGTCCTGTGATATTCACTGCAATTCGTCATAAAAATGATAATCTTTACTAATAATAAAGCTGAAAGTATCTTTGTCCGGAGGATGTCTGTAGAATGTCTGTGACACGCATAGCGCCTAGACCGTTCAGCCGATTTTCATGAAATTTGGCACAAAGTTAGTTTGTAGTTAGTTAGTGTGCACCTCGAAGCGATTTTTCGAAAATTCGATTTTGTTCTTTTTCTATTCCAATTTTAAGAACAAAAATATAAGATGGACGAGTAAATTGCGATATTATCATAACGTGCAACCGTAACATGGGCACAAGCCAATTAGCGAGATCGAAATTATCATAATGAAGAACCGTAATATGGGCACAAGCCAATTGGCGAGAAGATTCACCATAAATTATTTGTAAATATACAGGCGAACCAAAATACCTTTTAATTTTTCTATTACGGGCAAAGTCGTGCGGGTACCCACTAGTAAAATATAAAAATAAAACCTTAGAACTTCAAAAACTTGACTAATTTGTACAATTATATTAAAAACTACCTTTAGTGTACTGTGCTCCTAAATTCGTCATTACCATAACTGCATCTTTAAATAAAAATCTACTCTTGTTATTTTTACTACGTCATAACAGTGTATTTATTGATTTTCTAATGTAGGTACATTTTGCCGAATGTGGGTAAATACCAATTTAAACGTTATTTTTATCAGCATGGTAGCTTGCATCTTTGAGGAGAGCATTGACGCTGAATTTTTCTATTTTTATTGAGCAATCACGATTGACTATTTTTGACGTTCCTTTGATTTTTCCCACCGCCACCCTCCGCACCATCACCGTCGACGGGCTCCTCACGATGCTGCACCTCTAGCGAAAGCCGTCTCCAGGTTGCATCCATGTCCTACACACACACGCATACATACACAACTACACACACACACACACACAAACACATACACACACATACACCTGCACAAACACATACACACATACACCTACACAAACACATACACACATACAAACACATACACACACGCATACATACAGACACCCACACATACACACACGCATACATACAGACACTCACACATACACACACGCATACATACAGACACCCACACATACACACACGCATACATACAGACACCCACAGATACACACACAAAAACATACACACACACATACACATACCCCCCACAGACACAAACACACATGCCTACACACACATACACATAACCCGTACACACAAACACATACCCCCACACACAAACACACACGCCTACATATACACACTCGTGATTGTGAGAAACATAATTTAAATTCAAGATGTCAAAATTCAAATTATTTTTTTTTTTCATTTTTATTCATTTATTTATTTTTTTAAGTTTGAAAATATGTTATTACGTAATTTATTTTATTTAAAGACACATTAAAGACACGTTTGTAAAGTATTTAAAAACGTTACTTAATTAAAATATATAATCTGGATTACATATATATGTATAAAATATAGTAACTTATACATTTTTATAAGATGAAGAACATCAATTTGTTATTTCACTACGTTACCCCGATAGTTAATTTTAATAAGTATTATTTCGAAAAGTAATAACCTCGAGTATTTAAAACATTTATATAAATGATAACTTAAAAACAAAAGGGAGCAACATCAGTTAAAGGGATAGGTCACATTCTCCCCTCCCCTAAGTTGTCCTATTCCTCCTGATGCTGGACATTTGTTCTTTTAAATTACTTCTCAGTTAAAGTGTGCTATGCAACATTATCGGGCAAGTTACATAGTTGGGTTATTTTTATTTCACCACAAAGCAGTAGAGAAAATAGGAACTATTACTTACTTGTGAGGTAAAAAACATAAAACAAATCAGGTTTTCTCTTTTAACCACAGACGTTAACGTAATTCGTGTAACAATTGAAAAAAAAAAAAAAACTAGAGTCTATACGGGCTACAACTAGTAGAATAACTTGAAATACGCTGAAGTGTTTTTTTAGACCCAAATGCAGGTGTTGCAATAATCCATCTGCCACAGACCTTCCAACCCCCTCTTTACTTTTAGAAATTGATTTATTCATTGGATACTGTATGAAATTAAGTAAAGATTACGCAATAAAATATCGCTTTCTATCGATAGGAATAAATTTGCTATAGCCGAAATAAGAAACCTAGTTGGGAAATACTTATGTTTGTCCTATGAGACGTAGTGGCATTTCTACATAACATATTGATGCTGCTCCCGTGCAGTTTTAGCTAAGGATGTACCTTTGAGGATTCAGAAAAGTATTGTAATAATATAGAAGGAATATGATGTTTGGAAACTGATTCAGCATTAGCTTATGTTTTGGTTCCAAACTAGATTACATAAAATACACCGCCAGCTCAGTAATTCCATTCGAGAACTGCAGTTTAGTGCGTTTTAGCACTCATTAACCCGGAATAGGAAGTAACTGAGCTGGAGGCGGAAAACCTCTTAAAGGAGCCAAGAGAGCCCAACAAACTGGTAGTTAATGTAGAACCAGCACACCAGAATAGTGACCACAGCAATGGTGCGGTTCAACTCAAAGATTGCAGGCAAAGCGAGGTATTTTGCAGTAATTTACCGCCCAAAGCCAGGGCTAAGGCAGAAATACATAAAATACACAAACTAGATTGCTTGAAACACTTAAGAATAGACTCTAGAAGTACTTTAGAAGTAGAATACAACATTTTTTGAAAGAGTTTTTCACAAATATTTAAATATTTAAGCTTACATTTAAGCTGTAACTTGATTCTTATCTATATTTCAGACGCTAAGTTTGCTCATTAGACTTTTGTTAAAGGTTGTACATTTAAGTCGATTTTAATGTATGCACATTTAGACAATTTTATTTGATGTTGAATTGTAATTTTGGGTTCGATCAAATGTTCTTGTTTTGTAAACAAGAAAGCTCCACTTTTATCCCTGACATTATTCTTGGGCTTAGGACCACATGTAGACAGAGGAAATGAAACCAGTCGAGAAAAGAAGTATGATGTTGTCACGTGTTAAAAATACTTTACTATCCATTTCACCGCCCTCTCCTTTATTCGTAACTAGATCTAAAAATTTCTTTCAGAAGGACCTGCCATGAGCCAAAAGTCGGCACCGGTTTGCTTTCTGCATACCACCTTTTTTATGACAAAGAGGAAATATTTCAAAAAAATATAAAATGGCTCTTTGTGACTAAGAAATTTAAATTATTGCCATATTTTTTGTCTCATTTATTGCAATGCTAATCAAATAGAGCACAAAACATATTTTGCCCGTGGTTTAGTGCAGTAATTGGAAGCCTTTTGACGCAATCGATAAAAAAAACACATTTCGGTGCTAACACAAATTACAAAAAAAAGTAAGGTTTAAACATCATACGAGTGGTATGATGTTTTAAATATGTAGTAGTAAATTTCTAATGCGGAAGAAAATAAAGCATTAAAGTTTATTTAATCTATTTGAAATGCTTTGGAAAAAAAAATATATATATATATAACTAAACTGTCTCCTTTCTTAATACTGAGAAGGGAAAAAAGAGGACAGAAATATCGCTTACGTCTTTCTCATCAACAAAAAATAGCCCCATTTCTCGAATACAAAGACACTCAAGGAAAAAAAAAAGAAAAAAAGAAAAAGATGTGGTCAGCAAGAATGCTAGGAATTTCCAACCATCAGGCTTCCAAACATCATAGCACTCAATTTCTTCTTACGAGGCTTTACTAAAAATTATCACTCACATTAATCATTTACGAAGAATTTTGTTGGTGGACCAACGAGAAAAGTCAGCGCCTTCACAACGACCGCTTTTACGCGAAAGGATGAAAAGCAATCAGAATATTTTACGCATGCGCATTACTAAGTTCCCATCATTTTATGTAGTATCCGTTTCGACGAGGCAGATATCTGCTAAGAGCGATCAAACCATAAAGCTCTTTTTAGCCGTTCTTCTGTTGTGTTTCATCAAGTTTGTTGGCAATAAGATAATTCTGTAAAGTTTGTGTATAACTGCTGAGCTGGAGTTTTATTATTATTTTTTTGGAAAAATCCAATTTTCTTCAAAATATAACCACGTGTTTTTTGAAGGATAATTTTTTAGATATTTTTCTTGCGTTATTTTTACGCAAAGTTAAATCCAAGTCTCAAATATGGTTTTATTGACTAACGAGAAATTTTAAGATAAATCCTTTTAAACTAGAAACTGTATTTTTAAATTTATGAAAGACAATTAACATTAATGCATTGAAATGCTGTGGAAAGTAATAGTACTGTTTGCTCTAGTTATGGATTCAACTGCATCAAAAAGTAAGTGGATCTAATGTTTTTTAAAATTGTCTCTGGAAACAATTTTTTTAAACCTATTGCAAAATTTGTTAAAACAAAAAGCAATTTATGTTATTGTTATAGCAATTTTGTGAATTTTCTTTTTTTTTTAATTTCACGAAATAAATACTGTTATTTCAAGTCAAAAATATTTTTTTAAAGTATATTTGCAAAAAATATGGTTTTTTTAAATCCGTCAAACTTTTCACAATTCATTTTAATTATATTTAGTTTTAACTTATAAACATGAACGATTTAAAATATAAACTGAAACTTTTTAATAAAAAAAGAACACTCTTTAGTTAGTTCTAAAGCATTAAATCCTTAAAAATTAAGCACATTTCACTGTGCAATTTTAGCAAATCGTATATAATAAAAATATTTTGAACTGATGAGAAAACCAATAAAGGGTTAATATTTTAAGATGTCTTGCTATAAAATAAATAAATAATTTTTTTTAATGTAGGATTTCTTCTCTAGCTTTGACGTAAATGAAATATAGAAACGCAAATTGATTTATTAATAACTAGTAACTTTTGCGATATTTTATTTTGTTTTACAATCAAGCCTGCTTATTAGAACATCTGTTAAATTAATATCCGGCTAAAAGTAATAAATTTTGGGTGTACCATACCAACTTAATTTGATATTTTTATACAGGATAATGGCGAATTCAACTGTATATATTTCTTTAGTCTAGGACAGATATCTTCAACCTGAGTTCTGTTCCCCACTCCCTAAATTCCCATGTTTTAAGCTTACTCTTTCGTAAATGTAAAAAGAAAACAAATAAAGACATAAAAGGCAGCATAATACAATGTAAAAAAAAATGCAAAAACAAAAATAAGTCAAACATGAACTAAATAATCAAAAATTATTGAAACCTAAAAAAATTGAAAGTAGAGAGTTAAATGGGGTAATTGTGTTTGTCGGCCTCTCTATATCAGTCTTTCCGTCTGCCCCCTCCCCCCTAACTCCTTTGACAGCATAGCCCGATTCAAACAAACTTCTTTTTGTACAAAAAAAGGAGTGAGAAAACCTTATTCCAACACTTCATTCTTTGATTTGTAAAATTTTTTGTTATATTTTAAAAAGATCAAAGGAACTAAATTTAAAACATATGCAGATTGCAAACTTAAATTGGGATTGCCTTGAGAAAACGTTGTTGGGCAACGTCCAACAAAAAATGTTTTTAATATCAACGTCTACGGGAAAATTCATTTATTTATTACTATTTTTATTTTTTAATTTTTTATTTATTTTATTTATTCATTTATTTTATTTATTCATTTATTTATTTTTTGCTACGAGGCTTCAATACATTTCGGAGTACATTATTTTTTATCTGCAATAAAGGGCTGCAAAAAGTTTTATTCTTTACTAAAAATAGTTTATTTAGGCGTAGTTTAATAAATATCATTCATTTTTTTAAAATTTTAGTACTGAAGTTTAATTGGTAACAAAAGTTTTTTTTTTAATCCGACGTGATACTTTTTTTTCACTAGACGATTGCCAACGATTTCGCTTTGGATTTAAAAAAATGGTTTCGAATCATTATTATTTTTAAAAAAAATATTTATTTATTAGTTTTTGCAAGCGACTAAATTTTTTTAAATAAGAAAACCAATATGCTTCTGTTACTTATACGTATATTCCTCACTTTTTCAGATTCAAAATTTTATCTTGGGAGGAAATATTGTTTTGTAATTTTGTTTTTCAACTTGCCGTTCGCAAAATTAAACGCGAAAATGATGGACAAAAATGTCGAATTTTAAATACTCGTAGTAGAAAATTCTTAAACAGTTGAAATTCATTGAAAAATAAACGCTAAACTGAATGCGTTACTATAAAGTCTAAAGCATAGTTTTTGGCATAAGAGATGGATATTTTGTTCTCTGAAATCAATTTTAAACGTCAAAAATGTATATTTGACATAATTTGCGAACTCAATCCTTTGACATCTGATTTTTTCTACTATTGATCCATTGGTTCTTTCACAAAATTGCTACCATTAACAGGGCTTTTCAAAGTATAGATGGTTATGTACCCAATTTCTAGAGTAATTATTACTATTATTTTCAATTAAGTTTTTATACTACCGTGGGAAGGTATACGGTAGTACCTGCAGAAATGAGTTTTCGAGATGTTTGAAGTTACACTTTTTAAATTCATTACCAAAAATAGGGAAATGTTGAAATTATTATTAAATTCTATATTTTTTGTTTAAGCGCAAACCAAACAAACAAGCTTGTAAAATGAAGCTAACGTACAATAGATAACAAAAATGCAAAAAATGGAAATTGATAAATTTCTAATTACAGTAAAATCCCTCTAATACGGACACTATCGGGACAAATTTTTTTGTCCGCAGTAGAGAGGTGTCCGCAGAACAGTGGTTTAATAATGTTATTTGCATTATAACTGGGGAATTAAAAATTGTCCGCATAAGAGGGGTGTCCGCCTTTGAGGAGTGTCCGTTAGGAGGGGTTTCACTGTACTTCCCTTTCTACCAACTGCTGTGTACAAAAAAAAAACTTCATATATGTACTGTTAACACTATCTCTGTAATTCATACATGTGTTCATATACATGTAAATCACTCTAATATTAATTGGAAAATTGAAAAAAATGTCCCGAATGCAATTGAATGGCAAATCAAAGATTAAAAAAAATTCTGCAGAAAAAGCCTTTTGTCCCAATTTTATTCTTTCAGGATATAGTTACAAAAATACTTTTGTTTAGTAAGGAATAAATTATTGCTTTTGCAATGTCACGCAGGGGTATAAAAGTTTGGGACTATCGGCTTCTGTAATGACTCTTTAATGATATTCTTTAAATTTTTCTGATGCTCTCGTATTCCAATATTCAAAGGATATGGACATTTGGTTTTTTAAGAGAAATGTAATTATATGTTTTAGATAGAAGCGATATTGTTTTTTATTTATCTTTGACTAAATCGAAATTCATCCTTTGTTTAAAAAGTCTCTACGTTTTTCAATTCATTAAAAAGACTGCCTTTTATTTCAGTTACTGCTTTTTAAATAGCAGACATAACGATTTCGATTGTCATGATGAATCAGAAAAAATATACAAAAAAAAAAAAAACTAAATCATTTTATCTGTCGGCCTTGCACAAATAAAACTATAATGCAATTTTCATTGTTTTTTTCTCGTATTGTTGTTGGATAGTTGTTTAGTTCTACTCTATATTAATTAAGTTAAAAAAAATAAATAAAACAGTAAAGCTAAATAAATGGAAAGTGCTGAATTATCATAGATGAGATGTTTCAAAATAGAAATATTTCCATTATTACCTTTTGAAATTGAAAGATAAAAAATCAACTTAATTTTAATGCGGGTTCGAATTTTTATATAACTTCACTAACGATCACAAAATCTATAACTAAACTATTATTCTTTGAAACCATTATTCTTTCACTCCTTCCATCTGCCCCAAAAGTGAAACTATTGGGAGGAACTAGAAACAAATAATGATGATGTTAATAATAATAATAATAACAAAATAGAATAATAATTATAATTACAGAAATAGTAGTAATAACAATAATTGTAATTACCAAAATTATTTTTTCGGCAAATGTTTGCAGCAAATACTTTAATAGTATATTTTTTATCCCATTGGTTTTTCTCATGCAATTAGAATGTACAAAGATTTGAATTTACTATTGATGTATGTAGTAAACAAAAAGCAAAAAGTTAAATACATCGGGCAGACCTTAATAACATTGCTATATTTTTTCTAATAATTCAAAGAACAATAGTTTCCGTTCACCTGTCTTTAATAATTGAAGGATAAAAAATTAAACATTTTTTTTTTCCATTTGCGAACCTCTTCTTTTTTTTTGTATTCGAACCATACTGACGATCACAAATTGCTCAACTCATGTAATATCGTACAAAACCATTATTCCTTTATCACTTCCTCCAATCCCGAAAGTGAAACAAAAGGTGCTAAGATAACATTTCACAGTGAAAGACACATCGTTAAATAAAACATGATCGATGATGAGAAGGAACGATCCAAGCAGAGAATCTCATCGATTTGACACACGCAAACAAAGACTTTGTCACCATCAAGAATGTCTTGTCTCTCAGACTAGCGCTATCTTTAATGCATTTTGGTTGACACAAAGGCGTGCAGCTATTACTGAGATAGACTTTTTTCCTCAAATTGTTGGCCTGTTTTTCGTTTGATTTTGAACAAAAAATGTTACAAACATTTTATGGATAAACTTTATAATACATTCGTGTCTGAATACAATCTATATGAATGAAACAGAGAATATATCTATATGTGTGTGTCAAGGGCGACCATATAGGGGGGCAAGGGGGGGGGCTCGATGCACCCCCTAGAAATTAGGGGATGCTAAGCTTAGATACCTTGCTTTTAGTACATTTTTCTTCGCAAAAATATAAAAACATTTCTTCTCCAGCCATTAATGAGTAAGTAATTAAAAATGTCAAATTTTAATGACTCGAATCTGTCCTGAAATCTGCTTCCATGGGGAAAATATCCTGCTAAACCATGGTTAAAATATCTGAGCTTCCCCTTACAATTTTGTATATGGGCGTCCATGGTGTGAATATGTATGTTCCCTATACAAATCCGCAGTTTAAGTCGGATATCGACCAAAATCGTCAAGGAGGTACTTAGGCACACGAGAAGGGATGTAAGGAGTTTTTTGAACTTTAAAAAAGTGCCGAACCTTTCGAATTTTAATTTTAGGGCCCGAAAATCAGTAGTTATCCGACCAGTTTGATTTTTGAGCCATTTTAAATCCCTCGAAAAATACCCCTAGAGTACAATTACTTCGAATTAAAAAAAAAATTCTGCGTAAAATCACGAGAAGAACAGTTATAAGCATTTTTAAGCCTGATTGATTAGCATTATGATTTTATCGAAAAATCATCGTTTGCGAGATTTTATTTTAAATTAGCGTGAATAAAATTATTCATAAGGCTAGCACTTTTTTTACTCGAATCTGACTAAATAAAATTTTGTTTTTGTTTTCAGGTAAAAATTTCTCCTTTTGACTATTATCTGGTGATTTATCTTCTTTTCTTTTCTGTGCTACTGCTGAAAATAATCAAAGCTTTGCGTTGTATTTATGGAGGGTTACATTTTATTTTTTGGGAATTTTTGATGTGCCGTTTTCTTTCTTTAAGAATGATTATTTTGACGAGAAATTTGTACAGTATTCTCTTTTATTTTTAAATAAAACCTGAGTGTTGAACATGCATCACTCTTCATAACTTTTATTTTCGACGTAGACTGTTCAAAGCCGGGCGACGCAGCTAGTATTATATAAAACAATACCTAAACTTATATTGTAAAATATATATTTTGATTGATGCAGCTACTTGCAATGCAGTTTTAGACCGTTCGTATTGATGCTGCAATAGACATGTTCTTAGATGGTTTTAGGTAATAATAAATAGAACTTGATTTTTTTATTTTAGGTAAGCAATTTTTGGTTATTTTTTACTTCTCTGATATTGTAGGACATTTTCTGATGATAATTTGATTTTTCACTGATCTCCAACGAATTTATCTTCATTTTTGTTTACTTTAGATATCAGGAGACAAATTTATTCAAATGTGTAATCAACATTCATGCTTGTTTTAAGTCAAAGGACATTTTGTTACACATAGAAGGCCTAAAATTTATTATATAAAATAATAAATAAATAGAAACAAATATAAATTTATAATAAAATAATAAAATATATAAATATAAATTTATAATTAAATACATAAATAAAAATTAATAATACAATATATCAATATAAATTTACAATAAAATATATGAATACAGATTATAAAAATATATAATCAACTATACAAATATAAATTTGAGATTTACCTGAATCAATGAAAAACACAACTTTCGTTACATATTGTATTTTAAACTTTAAATAAAAGTTTTTTTAAGGGCCCTTGAACATTCTTTCCTAATAAAAACTAAACGATAATTTTTATAATAATTTTATCAGTTAAAAATTGTGTTTCAATTTTATTTACGCATTTTATAGCATGATAAGTTCTTAGATAAGTTATTTTTTAAAACGTGTATGCGTATGTAGCATTTACTCTTGAATCATTTAATGTTACCATCGTTATAGTATTCACTAATTCAGCTTTTACTAGGGCGTGGTAAGATCGTGTAAAAATCAGGCTTCGAGATCCTGGGGTAAAACTGAATTTAATTTTTTCGTTTATAAGATGGATAAAATTGTCGGAATGTCATGTTATATATCCATACAGTACGTTAAAGGTGTATAAGTATCTCGTTCCCATTTATACTGTTTTCTTACTCAAATTTCTTACGCAATTTTCACATTGTTGATATCCCAGTCACCTCCGACTGGTTGATACCGGAACTTCTGAATTTTCAGAAGTGGTAAGAACAATCCACTACCTGAAGAACCACATGATATGATAGTTGTTTGTCTCCGTAAAATGGTCTACTATTGAGGAGGAACTGATTTTCAACACCATTAGATGCATACAATCTATTTCAAAAATAATTACTTAAAAGTTTCAAGCGACCATCTTACTTTGGGCCTCGTAAGCCAATAAGAAAATCGTACGAAAGTAATACATGAAGAAGAAAAAACAAGCCCAACATTTACAAGCAGCAACTAACATTACACGCTAGAATATAAACACTTTCAAAAGTGACTTTTAAGCTATAAAACTTACCTGCGTTATGAAAATGATAATCTTTACACAGAAAGTTATACAAACACCTAAAAGTATGCAATTCATTCAAATAATATAATTTCTACGGAACATATTGTTTGTTTTTATTTGTTACCAAATAATGTATGCAACATAAAAACTAAAAATAATTTGATTAGTGATATACAAACAGTAAAGCATTTTGTTCATTTAAGTGCTGATAGCAGGAAGTGAACGCGGAAGTGTTATAATTGAAAAGTCAGTCAGTATAGTGTGCGCTATAAATTTATCGAAATCTTAACTACAGGGAGTCTTAAATTTGAAGATAATTTTCTGCAGCGTCTTCTTAGAAAAATATGAAACGGGGTAGAGTAATTAAAGGGAACATAAATTTATGATGAGCACTCACGCACTAAGAAGACGTAGATCGTATGTGTTAGAATTTGTGATCACGAAGTATATGAAGATTATGTTTTTAACATGATTTGACAATTAGAAGTGTTGAACAATACTCTCTCAGTTTGTTTCATATTCGCATGATCACTGAGTCTAAAAATGTTTTTAACAGGGCAAGTATAGTACTATTAATAATTGGTAATAACTCTTTGGGAAAACTATAAAGCTGTTATTACTTTCCAGTTTAATTTGCACTGAAACCTTTTTGAGGGTAGAAATTTGTAACTTTAAGCCATTAGGTGCCTTTAGGTTAGGAAAATAAAAAAAAGGCGTTCGTTCGTTAGTGTGACTACAAGTATAAGTACCGAATTAATCAAATGATCGAGCAATATATGTATAAATATATATTATATCGCACAGCACGTAACGTAAAACTGGAAAGTGCACTATTGATACACAACTGTGTGCTTATAAACTACGTGTCGTTTTAGGCGTATATCTCTACAGTACAAATTAGATACATGTGTATAATACCTAGCTGAAGTAAAATATATTCGTAAAAATTTTACTAGACACGATTAAACGCATTTACCGCAGAAATGTTTACGATACTTAGGGCAATCAATTTAAAAACATTACAAATTGGAAAATCAATTAAGGCCGTTCGAAGCAAAGGTATGAAAGTGAACTTTTTAAAGTTTCGATTAAAATGTGTTAAAAGTTTACCTCTTAGTTAGACTTCCATGGATTTTTTTTTCTAAATCATGCTTTACAGAAGCTTCTACTAGGGTTACAAGTACTATATCTTGCCCAATGCAGAATACAGGTTCTTCCACCATTTATGCTGATTACATCCAAATTTTTAATTTTGGTGCATCCATCAATTTTCTTCTCACTGCCTCAAATGTAGCTTGGATTTAATTACGTTTATATGGTATTCCGTATATTAACAAAAGAAAGGCAAACCCTTTGCAAAGTCAGTCACTTATTGCATATCGAAGAATTTAATAAAATATAGTTTAAGATTAATTTGAAACTACATTTTAATCTAATTGAAGATTAATTAAATTCTTGCCAAAAGTGAAATAATGTTTTCAGCTTTACTAATTACCTACTACCTTACGACTATGCTGTACTGTGCAGCATTTATCTTTTAAGTAATTTTTCCTATGTACACTGTTCTTTCAATACAGTTATTGAAGACCTCATGTTTTAAAAAATATTGTACCGTTCAAAAAAGTTCATGTTAAAAGGCGATGGAATTTTTTCAAATGAGAAACAAGTTTTGTTACTTTTCTTCAGCATAAAAGTTTTCATCTTCTGAGTAAAATCAGTCAAGAATTACCATAACTGAGCTTTTGAAAACTAGCCCCATATCGAAGCCACATTTTTAGCTTCAAATATCATAGTACGATAGCGATAGGTCCAGAAATATGGTACGATTCCGTTAAAAAAAATAAAAATAAAAGAAGACTATAAAGCTTTTAATTATTACTTCACAGCTGCAGCTAAGGCTGATGTAGTGTTGCAAGCTAGCTTGTGTCTTCACATTTTCAGTGTTGAAAATTACCGCATTTCATTAACTATTGCTGGCGTGCTAAAATAACTTTAGCTATCAATGTGAATGCATACTCGACTTACATATGAAGGTATTTGTCAGGTTTTCGGTTATGGATGTTCCAGACTGATGAGTTCCAAAAAAAGGTGAAACTGCTGTCACTGGATGCTATTTGGCATTCGCATGCTATCTTTTATTTCTTTATAAACTATATTATATTACATATAAATAAAGAATAAGGTAAAAACGGAGCTTCTGCTAACTTTTATAGCTGAAAACAATATTGCTCGTTGATGCTGCTTGTCAATTGCTCGTTTTTTTTAAGAACTTTTGCACGATATTAGGTTTGTTTTAACTTTAATATGTATATATGTTGATAAATCATGCCCGAATTCTTGTGCATAGCTATATTACTGTTTAAAAAAGCACAATTTTCATTCAAAATTCATTTGTGCAGAATAGAAGAATGATGCCTCTCGATTCATTAATGTTTTGTAAAGATATGAACTTATATGTTGAAGTCTTATATTTTACATCTACGTCTTAATGTTTGTTCAGACAATGATTGAGGCGCTTAGTATCAAAACATGATTTATCGAAATTGGCATTTTCTAATACTTCATACATCTTGGTCAATACATTTTTGCCTCAGAGAGACTTAGAGGGAGTCGAACATAACCTAGTCGAAAACAAGCATGAAATCGCGGTTTGCAACAAAACCAACTCAGTCTTTGCGTCCATTGAAAGCCACTGCGAAGACAATTATCTTCTCTAATGCTTTAGTTTGATACACTTCCAAACGTAAAATGCGAAAGATAGGATCGTTTTACTTCGAAATCAGTTCAATTCAAATTATTTTCATCCGTTTTGTATCAAAACCAGATCAATACAAGATTTTTCAAAATTGGTTTTCCCTAATATTTAATGAATCTTGGTCGAAAATGTTCAGTCTCAGAGTGATTTGGAGGGAGTCGAGCATAACCCGTTTGAAAACAGGCACAAAATCCCGGTTTGCAACAAAACCAGCTCAGTCCATGCGTTGATTAAAAGTCACTGTAAAGACCATTATCTGTACAAATACCTTAATTTAATGGAATTTAAAATGAAAAATGAGAAAAAAATATGGTTTGCTTGAAAACCTACTCAATCCAAATTATTTTAATCCTTAAATAATTTAATAATATTGCTAATTTATAAGTGAAAACGCAAAAAAAAGAAGTCGCAGACCGAATGTATTTCAAAGGGGAAAAATCTTTGGACATGAAACGTCTCTTGTCTTTCCTATTAACATCAAAAATTGATTGAGCTGATTTTGATACTAATCATTATTCTTAAACTTAGCGGAAAACTTAAATGAATTTAACTTTTTCAAGATAGTTTAGTTGATTAATAAAGAAATTGGAAAACATTGTTATAGAAGAAGTGAATGCCTTATTTGAAATTTTATATTCAACATCCTTAGCGTACTGACATTACTTACAAGGATAAATGAACGGAATGGTAAATCTTTGAATAATAGCTTCATTACCGTAAAGCTCTTGCTTAGCAATTATAATTCTGGTTCATTGCGTGTTTGAAGCTCTCAATTTCTCAAAGGACTAGAAATTAAGTTTGTCAGATTTATCTTAAACAATGGATGAGATTGGGCAGACTCATTGCAATATATTCATGAGCGAAAGTGTGCTAAGCTAATGGGAGTGTAAGGCATACTTCTCAGTACAATATTTAACGTAGTGTGCGTTAACTTCAGTGTATATGCAAAGTTTTGAGAATTAATTATTTAAAACATGCTTGTTACTTTAAACTTTTTGTGTCATTTCGACAAATTTTTCTGCGTAGGATTGAATTTGTTTAGCGTTTTTAAGTTACTTAGATATATGTGTTTTAGCTTGAATTCAAAATGCTTTCCTCGAATAAGATCATTAACCGGCTCCTTTTTCTCAGCTCTTTCTTTTTATAACTTGGTAGTGTCTACCCGATAAATTTAATGTTATTAAAAGACCTACGTGCGAAACGAAATTAACTAAAATATTTCCCCAGTTACAGTTCTGTTTATTTTTTCTCTCTGCATTTTAGTGAGCGTATTTTTGGTAAATACAAAAAAAAAAAAAAAAAAAAAACATATAATTTAACTGTTAAGTACTATTACAAGGTTAATTATTAAAAAATAAACATGAAAAGATGCACTAAATCTGATTTTTATTGCGTTTTCTCTCTCTTTAGCGCTTTTTATACAATTCTTTTTGCCTTCTAAGATGCAATAGAAACTATATTTTGATTTTATTTAGCTTTCCCTAATACTTTTAAATTTTTAATGAATTGCAACAATCATTTAAATGCAGTTGCCTTTTTTTTGTCCTCTACTGATTTTACGTTGGGATGTTATTACTTTCTTCTTAATAATGAAAGCATTAACTTTATGATAATTCCAAGATGAAAAGTTGCTGTTAGTTAAGAATTCATGATTTAGTTTTCCATTTATTAATAATCGTATCTTTAACTTAAACTGAAATTTTACATTTGTTTCTTTGCGTACACATACAGACTTTCATGAAATAAGCCAACGAGCAGTTTATATTACTTAATAAAGACCTTAATGCTCCAAGATAAAATTTCAAATCAAAACGCAAGAAAATAAACAGAAAAGACGCACATATGCTGCATTTCACGACAACTTGGGCATTTTTCGTCGAATAATATGTTAACAGCGCGTAAAGTTATGTGCATCCGTATGCTTGTGCACAATCATCTTTTAAAGCAGCCCTAAAGCAATTAAATGGAACCGTATATTTCAGTCATGGTGAAATCAGAGGTTTACTTTGAGTCTAATTGGTTTCCACTTTAATGTCTTTTCCCTGCTTAATGCAGTGTAAAGTACTTCGAAGGATTACATCATCAGTGCTACTTGACTTTCATGTGTGTTAAATGACTTTTGATTTCGCATTTATAAGTAAATTTTCACTTATTATGAGAATTTATAGAACCTCGTTATATTTAAAATATTGACACATTTACTTTGTTTTATTTATTTATATATTTTGGAGTGATTTTAATGTGAAAGGGAAGCATGATTCTTTATGTTTTTGAGGCATGCTGCACATATTTTGACAATTTTTGAAAGAAATTTTTCGATCTGTGCGCCTATCGGTATAAATGTGACCGTTTTCTTGTGCTCGCTCTAGATCAAAAGCTACAGCGTGAACCAAAATACATTTGGTACACACATGTGCCTTTATGAAAATTAATGACCATTAGTTTTTGACGCTTATTCTTCTAAGGGGATGAAGCAATCACAAGATATCTTTGTCACATTTAACTGATATATCTCAGTGGACAGAATCAAACAAAAACTAGTCCACAGATAGATCGTGAAAAGTACCGGTGGTGATTTAGTTTTGGTGGAAAATATCTCAAATGGGAGTTGAGCAATCGATTTTTTGTTACTTGTGACTACTGGATGTCGAAAAGTAATGAATATATTCACAGAAAAAATAACTCACAAGTATATCTAAAATTTTACAAAAGCTGCTATGATTTTGGAGGCAATAGCTAAAAAGGAGGAGGTGCAATTGAACATTTTCCCCGTTAATTTTTAATGCTATATCTCACTAAGTAATGATACGTTTTAGTTTAAATTTGGAATGACAGTGAAACGCTACGGAAAATGACAATGATTCAAATTTGGTGCCGTACGCTCAAATGTGGAGGGGGCTGACGTATTATATTGTTTGTTTGAGTTTTGATTAACACTAAAAGATGAATTGCAATTTAATGTTTTTATTAATGATTGCATCAAGAAAGTCATTCACGTGAGTAAATTATTTGGCAAACGATCGTATATTATAGTTCAGTGAGGAATGCCTACATTTATTTTACATATTGTTAACTGTTTTACACTTCTTGCTCCGAATTAGTAGCAAAATTTTATCATTAGCAATTATTTAGCATATGTTTAAAAACTGCTCTGAGTGAACGATCTGTAATTATTTGTTATGTCGAATTACGCGTTTTCGATGTAGTTTTGTTGGTAACTGTAAATAGTATATGCTTTACTAGTGGTAGCCGCATGGCTTTGCCCGTTGTTGAAAATTAAAATGTCATTCGGTTCGCCTGTATATTTACAAATAATGGATGACGAATTTCTCGCCAATTGGCTGTGTTCATTTGCTCTCCCATTCCACGTCATGATAACTTCGTAATTTACTCGTTCATCTTATGATAGTTTTGCTCCGGAAAATGTTCTTAAAATTGAAATAGAAGAGGAACAAAATCGAATTTTCGAAAAATCGCTTCGAGGAGCACACGCTCATGCTACAAACTAACTTTGTGCCAAATTTCATGAAAAGTGGCCCAACGGTCTAGGCGCTATGCCCGTCACAGAGATCCTGACATCCAGACAGAGAGACTTTGAACTTTATTATTAGTAAAGATAAAAAGTATTAATCTATAATATATAATTGCAAAAAATGGAAATATGCCACCGAAATACTTTAACTTAAAAAAAAAAAAGTTTATGGAGTAGGACATAGTTGCCAACATATGAGATCCCACCCAAGATCGTTAGTATTCAATAAATATCTTGGGTTCTTGAGATAATATATGAAACTTTTTAGTCTTCATTTTCAGTTAAAAAATCATACATTTTAAAAATACACGCTAAAAAATAAAACTTTTACTAAAATTGTTTTTTTTTTTTTTTCGTTTTGACTGTCCAAAACCGATGTCTATCCCCCATACTACTGCCAAAAAAATATTGTGCAGGGAAACAACACTGCATATTCATCTTTTAATATTTGTTTAACTGTGTCGAATATGGTGCTTTGAAAATCCAGTTATGTGTGCAAAATAATTTTCTCAATTCATACACGCGACATTAATTCTCGCCGCTTTTGAAATGTATTTCCTAATTAAAGTAAAATTCGTAATTCATCTGCGTAAATTTTCGCTGTTGAACATTACCAAATTTAGTCATGTTTTATCAAACAGTATCTTCCTTTATGGAAAGACGTTACAATGTTTATATTCCTTAAAATAAATGTTAACGTTTTTAGTGAAGTAACAACAATTAATTTATGCCCTTCAACATTAGTCGCTAAAATATTTTTAAGCAGGCCATTAGGTATTTTTTACTTAATTTAAAAAGAGCTAAAATACTTATTATCATTAAGTAAATCCACTCATTTAGCACAAGCAATGGTAAATCGACTTTAATGTTAAACGAACAGGACTATTTTCTTATAATGTACCACATTCTAAGGAAGAAAAATTGATTTTTACGATAACTCCGAAGTTTGTCGACTTAACTTTGTATACAAATCGAACTTCAGGGAAATTTCATTTAAAGAACTCTCCAGTTCAAATCTCTTGCAGCTTGCATTGCAATATCTTAATTTAGAGCGCAGTACTTGAGAGTTGCTCAAACGTAACTTAATTTACTCTGAACGTAAGTAATGGGGGAGTTTTCGCGATGACGCACGGCTCACTTCTCAAAATTTAATCAACGGCTGCTTCTGAATTGAGATGTGAAGATTTAGGCTATGTAATAAGCACTTACACAATCGGCGCTAGAGTTCCCGCTCTGAGCAATTTTTGCAATTCAGGTTAACAAGACTTATGTATTAGGACACTTTGTCCAGATTCTGCGAAATTAATTTTATTGCTAAACAGCAGCAAGTAATCGAAATTTTGGTGAGAGAACACGAACGCTTAAGAAGGGAATTAATTTATTTCTACAAAGAGGTTTCAGATGGGTAGTATAATGGGTTAGTATATATGGGTATCTTAAGTGTTTACTTGGGGGAAAATTTTACTAAATATGTTGATGATCTTACCAAAAAGTAATTCATATGAGTGAAAGGTAACTTGTTTTGTAAGGAACTAACCTGTACCCCTCTCCAGTGAGATATAACTAGTAGATACATCTTACCTATTCTTAAATTTACTTTTAAAAAGGTAAAGATATGAGGTAACTTCTGTACGTCAGGGCCAAACTAAGGTAAGTCTAATTAATCAACGGCTGCTTCTGAATTTAGATGTGAAGATTTAGGCCATGTAATAAGCACTTACACAATCGGCGCTACAGTTCCCGCCCAGAGCAATTTTTACAAATTAGGTTAACAAGGCTTATGTAATAGGACCCTTTGCCCAGATCTTGCGAAATTAATTTTATTGCTAAACAGCAGCAAGTAATCGAAATTTTGATGAGAGAACACGAAAGCTTAAGAAGGGAATTAATTTATTTCTCCAAAGAGGTTTCAGATGGGTATCTTAAGTGTTTTCTTTGGGGAATATTTTACTAAATATGTTGATGATCTAACCAAAACGTAATACATATGAGTGAAAAGTAACTTGTTTTGTAAGGAACTAACCTGTACTCTTCCCCAGTGAGATGTAACTAGTATATACATCTTACCTATTCTTAAATTTATCTTTAAAATCGTAAAGATATGAGGTAACTTCTGTACGTCAGGGCCAAACTAAAGTAAGTCTAATTAATCAACGGCTGCTTCTGAATTGAGATGTGAAGATTTAGTCCGTGTAATAAGCACTTACACAATCGGCGCTAGAGTTCCCGCTCTGAGCAATTTTTACAATTCAGGTTAACAAGACTTATGTATTAGGACACTTCGTCCAGATTCTGCGAAACTAATTTTATTGCTTAACAGCAGCAAGTAATAGAAATTTTCATGAGAGAACACGAAAGCTTAAGAAGGGAATTAATTTATTTCTCCAAAGAGGTTTCAGATGGGTATCTTAAGTGTTTTCTTTGGGGAATATTTTACTAAATATGTTGATGATCTAAGCAAAACGTAATACATATGAGTGAAAAGTAACTTGTTTTGTAAGGAACTAACCTGTACCTCTCTCCAGTGAGATGTAACTAGTAGATATATCTTACCTATTCTTAAATTTATCTTTAAACAAGAGTTTACAAGAATTATTTTTCTGATGATGAAAGTGATGAGCCAGAAGTGGGCATTATTCCTCCTGAATCTGATTTAGTTAGGGATAAAGAAGAAATAGTTGACTCTTTAACAAATTGTCATGTACCAACATGAAGTGACAAATTTTCTGTAAAAGATGCTACTGGAAGTGTATACATTTTTACGAAGAACAAATGTGATAAGCGTCATCAAAGATCATTTCAGTAGTAGTAATAATGATTAACCAACATTTTCGGCATGGACATGATTATTAAGAATTTACTTTACTGGCATATATCGAGTTGCTGAGCAAGAAATAGTTATTCTATATATAGTGTTCAATAATATTGAATTTATTTTTTATGGAGAATGTTATATACATTGTTGCACTCCTCTCCAGTAACTTTGGTGATTAATGCGGGTCACTTCCATTTCTTAAGAAAATCAAATTTGATATTTTTGCAGCATTAATTCAGTTACTTTATTAGACCACACCAGACATTTTTCAAACTTAAAATAATTGAAAACTATCAAGTTATTAAATTTTTAGTTAGAAAGCTATCGGCAAAGAAAACTGAATATGGAAAACCGCACAGCAGCAATTAGTGTTATAGCGTACGAAATGCTGAATCTGTTGTCCGAAAAGCGTAAATCATGAAATTAGGTTAAGTGCTGTTGTTGTAATGAATGAAATAATTGATATTTATGCGCTATTGTTAGAAATGCATTTAGGTCTCGTGTGATAAGTTGGGAGAAAGCCATTTTGGGTAGCAAACGTTTCTCCATACCCGAACAAATGAATAGAAAATGCTAAAACATATCTATGTTACTTGATTTTCATATAAGACCTATTTAGTGCATCTTAAATAATGTAATATTTAGCAGAAGAATTTTAAAACCAGTATAGGGCCATTCCAGCGTTACATATGTGACTTTTTGAAACCATTTCTTTGCAAATAACAATAAAAACCATTACGTTGTTTTTTAAATATTTCTTAATAGTTTCTATTGGAGTAACAGATGACATGCAAGAGTTTTTATAGGAGGCAGTTTTTTTTTTCGTAGGAGAAGAAAAAATTCAAAAAAAAAAAAAAATAAAAATAAGTGAAACTTTAAATGCAGCGTTGCACGTGTGACTCAGAAAATTTGAAAATGGTCAATACCTCATAGTATTTTGTAATTTCCTGTGAAGTTTAAAAGGTAAATGAACAGCAGTGTTTGTGCATGTGTCTAAGTCTACTAAATAAATATTCCACAAATATTTTTTTCTAAAGATCGTACAATAGCAATAAAAAATATTTTATTAAGAGTGTGATATTATCGTGTGGCGACGTTACGTTATATCTACCGCGTGCAGCAGTTGGTGGGGGGGGGGGGGATTTTTTAATAAAAATCCATGGTTTATGTCGGATCTTTGCCAAATTGCGCACAGATGTTCTTTGGTGCTCAAAAACTCACACGGGGATTTTCTCCCGGGGTGGAGGGATTTTGACCCTCACGGGGGTTTTCCTTTTTCAAAATATGTTTACATCGGATCTTTGCCAAATTTGGCACAGAGGTCCTTTGATGCTCAAAAATTCACACATGGATATTTTTACACCTAAGGGGGGGGGGGGTTATCCCTCCCCCGTACGGGATTTTTCCTCAGAAAAACCCTGAAACGGAATAGTTAGGTCTATGAGTAAAAACGGTAACATTTTGTGAATAAAAGAAAAAAGCCAAAGACGTATAAATTTTTAAATTTTGAGGCCCAAAATTGCTCTTTTATACACATTGACGGGTCCACAAAACGGGTTTTATACACAACAGTCGGGGCCCATTCAAATTTTACGTGGTTCTTTGAATCAGAAAGAAATGAGCCTCGACTGTTGATCCTTCTATTCTGCTTTTGAATTTATGATTGGTCTTATCTGTGTACGGTTATAAAACTATTTCAACGGTGTAGTTATTTAGTAGTACTTAATAACATTTAAAACTACTGGACTTATACATTTTATACTTTTTTATTTATTTATTTATTTATTTTTTTTTTTTTTTGGTTTTTACACAGTCGGGTTTTTTGTTTTCATTTAATTTCATTTTAATTTAGCTTTGCTTTTTTATCCAAAAAAAAATTATGAAGAGTGGATTATGCTGCTATACAGAAATAATTACAGAAAGTCTTTGTATGTAACTCCATTTACAGCAAAGTATCCTACATTTAATAAATATTTATTAAAATACCAATTGTGTTTTTTAATAAATTTTGCAAATATTTAGATGATTAGAAATCGTACATTTTTAAGAATGCATAAGCGAAGTAGAACTGCATGTGATGAAAAATTAAATGGTGTAATGTCTCCTCACTGTACCTAGTCTTGAAGGTAACATATGAACAGACAATTTTCTGTTTTATCTATTTCTTCATAATGTTTGGAAACTTCAGCAAAAAACTTAAAATTAATGACAAAGACAAGTTCTTTCGCATTCCTCTCATTATCGCAAGTTTTGTTGTTGATCCAAAACAACATTTAACCAACCTAATGATAGATTGGAATGGTCTGACTGCAAAAAATAATAAAAATAGCTCCCAAACGGTTATTTAAGGAGCTAGCGTTTTTTTTTTAACGAGTATCGCTACAATTTGTTTAACAAGTGGTAGAAAATACTGCGAGAAACACTTTTTCCTAATAACTCAAACAGATAGAAGAACTATAAATAAGTCATAAAACTTTCTCATTGTTATTTGAAAAGTTCTTAAAATTCCACTGTTCATTGCCTGTAGGTTTAACCTTGAAGTTGATTTGCGACCTTTATTGAAAACGAGTTGTATTTAAAAAATATATTATTTAGTTTTGTTTCAGGCAAACGATTAAAAAGCATGCATGAACAGTAGATGAGAAATGACATATTTTGTGTTATGTTTTCTAATCGGCTGTTTAGCGATATCCTAATTTTGTGTTTTTATTTGATTTTTAACTTTTATAGAAAAATAGAGAGTACGTTTCGGATTCTGAAGTAACATTATCTTTTTTCAAGATTTTGACCTATAGCCTGAGATTAAATTTTTAGCATAATTTTAAATTTTATTTTCAATCTATCATTTCGAACCATGTCGAAGCCAAGCAAATATGATTTCGTCAAAATATCGTTCTCAAATCCTGCTTTGATTTTTCTATCAATGAATTGAAAATTTATCCGTTCCTTTTCTTTCTAAGAAATGGTAAAATTCAGTTCGTCATGGGTAAGTATTTATAACTACATAAGATCTGACACATCTCAAAAGGCTTAGGATATTTGTGTCACATTTTTTAACAGCTATGGCTGGATAACTAGTTTAATGGAATGAATAGTTTAAAGGAAAAATCACAAAATAACTAAACGGAGACATTGTGCTACTTCTTCAAAAGGTGATATAATATTTTTACGAAAAAAAGAAAAGAAAAATTAGTTACCTTATGGTTCATGAACCACCCAAGGTGATGTTGTATTCTGAAAGTAAAATGTATTATTTTTCTTTTCAAAAAACTAAAGCTTTCCACGTGCTTTAATGCAGTTGTAAATTTATTTTCCTACTATTTTTAACTTGAACTAGATGTACAAATAGTCTTAGGTATGACGTTGTAGAAATTAACTTTAATTTTTTTTTTCTGTCATTGTCAGTAGATGCATTAAAAGCATTCTACAAGAAAAATAATCATAGGATTTGGTTTTAACAGGGAAGCGATGTATCTCTTTTTTCTCTTTGAACAATTTTAAAAAAAAGTTAAACAAACACATAGTTAAAAAATCATTTTTAACAACGGAAAGGTCAAACTGATTATGTGAGGTTTTAAAAAAAAGCGAACCTTGGAAGACATTTTAATTAACGTAAAACCAAAGTTCCAACGTGCGTACTAATACAAACAATGCCTCGTTTCTTCAAAGAAACACATTGTTTCCCCGAAAACGAGTAAAAAACCTTTACGTGGCGGCTAAGTCGTTTATTTAAATAATACTTCAACAACTCAACCGTGAAAGTTTTCGTGTTTTTTCAGCATCCTGGAGATCGATTTTCTCACCCACTAAATTAATTTTCGATAGTAACAGCGGGGGAGCAGAAAAACAGCTTCTCTTCTCTGAACACGTGCTCGGTAATGCAAAATCGAACTACAGCAAATATTTTTGGTTGATGAAGTGCAAGAAAGACTACCGCGGAAGCAAAGTTACGATGTTATTATCAAAGAGCGCATTGCCGTTTTCTGGGATATATTGATAATTATGTCTTGAAGATATCTTGTAGCTTTTTTCCCTTTGTTTCCAGTCTATTCGTGTATTGTTTCACATAAACTTTATACGTTTCATGATAATCATACTAAACCGAAATACAATTGATACCAAAAATAGCGTTATGGTATTTTTTACTAAAAAGACGAAACAAAGTGGTAAAATGTATAATTAAACTTAGTTGTAAAATATTTACCATAAAGTCCTCTGCAGAGGACCCCTTATGGATACTTAAAGGAAAATATGATGAAACATATTTAATGAAAGAATTGTTTGCTCCAAATATTTTGTGATATGCATACATATTGTGATTGTGTCAGTGCGATGCTAACTGCACTGTCAGTACGACAATTTGACCGCTCGGACATCGCACAGTTTTTTTACAATGAATTATCAAATTTGAATTATGCGGGAATATTATCTTCGGATTATCACTCATAAGTGTAAACTTGTGTTTAGTTGAACACATTTTTTATTTCATAGAAAACTTGTTTGGAATTTCCAAATTACTTGTTTTTTATCCTTACCCGTAAATTTTGTACCGTTTTCTGAGAACTATTTCTTAGTTAAAGTTTTAAAAGTTTGAATAGAGGTAAAAATAAGAATACGCAAAAAAAAAAAAAAAAAAAAAAAAAAAAAAATCATTTTACAAATTTAATCCATAATTTCGTCTGTTGACAAAGGAATTCTTTCAAATCGTATTAAAAATATTCAACGAAAGTAAAACAAGTAAGCTTTGCTGCATGAAGGTTCCTAGATTTGTTTGAGCAACTTCATTTTACATTCATAAGACAAAAATATTTGTATAGAAAATGTCATATAACAATGCGATGTATGTAATATATTTTTTGCACAATTTATCTATCATTTGTAGATTTTTTTTTTTACTTAGCACCAGATTAACTTGGCAATCAAGATAATTATATTCAAGATAACTTAATACTACCACATAATAACCATACAGACTGAAAATACTCAATTCATTTAAAATCATTCAAAACACTACTGCTTTAAAAATGTGTTGCAAATTGCTGACATTTTTAATTATATGCTCACATGTGATGTTTTATCCAGTTAATACAGAAGCTATGCACGTAAGGTTAACAGGGTTTTAATATGATAATAAGACATCTTGAGAAATTTGTTTTTATTAAAGAAACATATGGCGTTAGCAAAATATATCAACTAAATAACACTTTATGCATGTTCTGTATTAAATATTCCATAAATACCAAACGTGCATTTATTTGCCATAAAATAGAAAATTTAAAGTTTTTAAATTGATTCTATTTATTGAATGTTTGAATTTATTGAAGACAAAAAGGAACGTAATTAACTGAGAAAACATATAATTCAACTCTTCATTCATAATCCGGAAAGATGCCCTGTAAAATCACTTGTTTTTGCGAAGTTTTAATTTTCACAGTTTTCACAAACCTGTCGTAATCGTAAAAATTTAGGCCTAACGAAATATTTTAACTTTGCGAATTCAATTTACTTTCGGTTTAGTTCATATAAAACTCGCGAAATTTTGCGTTCGCAAAATCATCAAACTCTTTGTTTTCACGAAAATTACGGCTCGCAAAAATAAAAGCTTTCGAAAATTAAATATAATTAAAAAGATTTTAAGATAATGTATTAAGCTTGAAAATTAAAGGAAAAAAGCATTTAGAGTATTCATACATCTTATGGTGTTTACCTGTAATAAAAGTACTAAAACAATAGACTGTCTCGTACATTGCATGTAGTTCTACCTCAGCCCTGGCTTTTGGGCGTTAATTTACTACTAAATAGACTGTTTTTATCAAATTGATAGTGATACATTTCTCAAAAAAAAAAAAAATTCTGCAATTGACATTTTTACAATTATTCGTACTTCGAAAAACAGTCATTTCCAATAGAGATACATACTAGTAATAAATTAGCTAAATAAACTGCAGCTGCTTTAAATAAATACTGTTTCGAATAATAAATGTTGTATTTGTTTCTAAAAAGAACTACGATATTTAATCATTATGTACAATATGAATAGTCCATTTAATAAAAAGCAAAAGTAATTGATTGTTTTTTTTCTTTCAACAGCTGATTTAGAACCAGAATTTGCAGATAGAATAATGAATAAAACCGTTAAGGTTGGAGAAGACGTCGAGCTATCCTGTATAACAGAAAATTTAGGCTCCTATAGGGTATGTATGATTAGTGTTAATTGTGGAGGGGTGTTTAAAGTTATGTATTGTTTAAAGTTTTGCTGGGAAAAAAATTATGTTTGATACATGACACTTGTTACATTTTTTACTGCTTATATTAATGTAGTAACTTATGTTGCAGAAAACTTTTAATTTTTTTAACTAACAATTTTCACTTGGTTTTCTAATTTTGTGTTTCTTGATTTAAAAAAGAAAATACTGCTCTAAAAATGGTAAATTATTTAAACTTATATCTGACATTATGCTTATTTTATGTATTTTGTTCTTTTCTTTTGGCTTATTTTCTAGCATTCATTAGTAGAATTTGCAGTTAATTTTCAGTGCATTACTGAACCGAAATAATTATTTTTAATTGCCCCTTCGCAGTGTACTTTATATTATGTTTTTATTTACATTTGACTCCTAATTGGCTAATTTGTGTAACTTGGTCTAAGCGAAAACAAAGTGTAGAAAATGGTTAATTCTTATACAATATCTGATTTCTAAAAATTAAATGATTTTTCTTTTTTCTAATTTTCTACAGTCTTTAATATAAAGTTAAGCTGAGGTTTAGGTCGCTTTTAAACCATATTATGTACATTTGCGTTCACCTTAGTCTTAATAAGTGCTAAAATGCCTAGTTTCACAATTTTGTTTATTAAAACTTTTAATCTTTTGAAGTATAAGAAGATAACGGTATGATTTCAGTACGATTACTAATGTCAGTTCTGTACCTTAGAGTCAGACTATCGTAAGTCACATTATTTCTACTTTGCAAGAAAGTGAAAAAAACTTTCAACTGGCGCATACAAAACATGGGGCTCGATTTTATGCGGGTGAATAACTGTAAAGGGATTTTTTTTTAATTTAGACTTACGTTGTGATGATTGGATGCAAAATAGGATTTTACATATAAAGCATAAATAACATGAAAATTACCGTTTTTGAACTTGCGTTAGTCTGGGTCTGAGGTACCGATTTTATCAGCTTTCTTCTTCTTATTATTATTATTACTTTTAATTTTTACGTCTATAGTAAGGCGATAATTTAGTTGAAAAGATTAATTACGAAAGCGGAAATTTATTTTCACATTTCCTTTACAACTTATTATCCCGTTAAGGTAAATAAAAAGAAGAAGAAGGAAGATACGAAAGGTGGTTAAAATCATAGTAAAACTACCACAAAAAACTGAAAAAAATGAAAATACAGAAAAAAGGTTAAATGAATATTGAAAATTTAAAAACTGGAAAGTATGATATTGAGATGGGGAAAATATGTCTGTCGTCTCTCTGTCTGCCTTGCCCTTCCCCTAAACTATTTTAAAGGATTAGTCCGATTAAAATTAAAAACAACTTTTCTTTGTTCAAAAGATGTCCTTGATGACCATTTCATTCTCCATTACTCATTTTATTTTATTTGAACACTTTTTCCGTTCAATTCTGAAATGTTCAAAAATACTTAAATTAGTGACTACGAGACATTTTAAGAGGAATGCAAATTCTAAACTTAAAGTTGGATTTGCTTGAAACAAAATTTGTTGGGAAAGTTTTTGACGAAGAACATGTTCATAAATGAGCGTTAAAAAAGTTTGTTCAAAAAAAATAGATAACATTAGCACGTACGGGAAATTTCAGGCAAGTTTAGACATACGAACTTAATGGCATATTTGCTTCCAACAAACTTTGTTTTAAAAAGCTCTTGGAATGAGTATGTTCAAAAATGAATGTTCGAAATTAACAATTCAAAAAAAATTAACATTCTCGCTACGGCGAAAATCAGGGAAATATAGAATTCGAGTTTAAAAGGGGATTTGCCTTCAACAAACTTTGTTGGGGAAAACTCGTGACGAAGAATGGGTTCAAAAAATATTTTTTTCATCCATATATTTTAAGGAGTTTTGTTGAACGTTTAAAATTTTTGAACATTAGTGCATGCGGAAGATTATCAAAAAAAAAAAAAAGTTTCATCTAAAAAGAACCAACAACCTGAAAACAATTTTTCGAAAACTAAAAAAAGTACAGATTTTGAATATCTATCAAATGTTTGGTTTCCAATGCAGGAAAAAAAGTTATTGATAGAATTAGAAGTGTCATATATCTTAGATCTAACATTTACACATGTCTGAGATGATATGAATGAATGAAAACGAAATTAATTCAAAGCTGAAATGTCTTTACTTGGGCTGTGAAGTCGAAAGAAAATGACCAACTCCAGATTCCGACTCCTAGACTTTTAGAGCATTTCGCTCCGACTCTTGTACCCCAAAATCAGTCTGATTCACACCTCACGATTCCAACTCAGACTCCGCTGCCATTGCAGAAATGAAGACTCTGGTGAAAATGATCATCTTTGACCCACACCATTGATATTTTAAGCCATCGACTCCCGACTTCGACTCTTTTGCTCAGAAATCAGCCCGACCCTTACTTCGCAGGCCCGCTTTTTATTGTGAAATAATTATTGCCGAGCTAAATTGTTTTTATTTTAGTTCTAAAGTGTTTATTTTATTTCCTTCGCTACGGGGAATAAAAGTAAATTCAGAATTTTTTATCAGAAAGAAACAGCTGGGCAGATGATTTTATTTCTTAAGGAAAAGGATTTGTTTGAAAACAATTTTTGTTAATTATTTTTTTATTTTTTATTTTCCAAGTTTAATTTATTCATTTGTTTATTTAAAATTTTTCTCAACGGGGGGAAAATAACATCTGAGGTGCTTTGCCTCTACCAAAAATAAAGACCTAAACACGATTGTTCTTTTTTTTTTTTTTTTTGATAAAATATATTTTTTTTTCCTTTAGTTTTAATTATCTTTTTTTTTGCAACAGATTTTATATAATATATTATCTGCATTGTTTAAAAACTTTCACTCATTAATACTTTATATTTACTTATCTATTTTATCAGAAAAATGAATTTAATGAATCTAAAAATGAAATTTCGTTTTTAGAAATCAGCTTCAATTGTTGAAACAGTATGATTGAGATAACTTACAGTCTTATCTAATTCAGAGATATTGTTCAGATGCTAGAAGGTCGATGCTGGTAAACGGGAAAGTATTCTCATCCGGAAAATTTTTCTTGTTAAAGATTAATTGAAGCTTATTAATCTATACATTCGAGTTTTGTAAAAGAAAAAAAATAATTGTCATTTTACCGGATGAAATTTTCACATTTTAATCAAAATCATAAACTAAAATATATTTCCGTGCAGAAGGTAAAGCTAGAGGTAAAACTCTTCTGAATATTATGCAAAAATTCTATTTTTACTTATTAAAAATAGTGAAAATTATTACCTGCCGTGCTTTTTTAAGTTCGGTATAAAAATGCTGGATACATTTCCGATGAAAATTCAACGGTTTTTTACATGCAAAAGCTTTTAATCTCAAAATTTTTAAAATGCCCCCTCCCCCCCCCCCCCAAAAAAAAAGCATTTTCATATTCAGAACTATTAAAGCCAAGGTACAAGAAGTAGTTTTACAAGCGTACAGGGTAATTAGTGTTCTATTAAGTTATTCTACTACATTGATATATTGTCTTTAATTGAAAACTCAGGGATTATTATATGCTTTATACCGTTTCCAAAAAAAGATTAATATTCAACTGTTTTTTTACATGCAAAAGCTTTTCAATGTCAATATTTCAAAAATGCACAAATAAAGCATTTTTGCAAGCATTTTCATTTTTATAATTATCAAAGCATAGGTAAAAGTAGGAATTTTATAACCGTACTGTACACTTAGTGTTCTATAAGAAAGTTATTCCGTTTCATTGATAAATTTTATTTAATTAGAAATTCAGGAATTGCTTTAACATTAGATTTTTATAATTTTCACGTAAAGTTTTAATGTAGCATAGCCATTATCTAGTTATAATTCAAAATTCAATTAATTAATATTTATTTCTCAAACCTTTTTCTAGAAAGCTTATTTTTTTTTTAAATATTCGCTTAAAATAAGAAATGGAAGACAATAAATGAATAAATAAATACGTCTTATTAACAATGAAAAAAACCTATACTATTATCTAAATGAGTTTGTGCTTCTTGACGTATTAAATACATCTATTCAGCATAAAATTTAATTCACTACTGGAATCGTAACAACGGATTTTGTCTTTTGCTTCTAATTAAGTATATCATTCCTTATTCAAATGAGAAATCTTAAGAATAATATTACGCTGTTCTATACTTAAATGTGATGCATACATGTTTTGCAAATCTGAATTTAAGATAAATATGTTTTCAGGATTTTATTTTAAAACTACATAGGATAAGTGAAAGAAAAAACAAATGTAGTGCAATTTAATCAGAAATAAATCAAAACGTAATTTAATAACAGCAAAAGCATATCAGTTTAAATAAAATGCATTTTCATCTTAAGCTGTCGTATATTTGATTTTCTCTTATACTAAACATGAAAAGTTGATGCTACGTTTTCAAGGAGCGCAAGTTAGGAATTTATGCACTTATATTTGAATAGATTCGTTTTTTGAATGAAAGAAATTAATCTCGTTGTATTTACGTAACTGCAAAAACGGGTACACAGTTAAAATTTAAGGTAATGATTATTGGACGATATTATTTTCATACAAGGTTAATAAATGTAAAATTCAAGATGTACAATTTTTCCAATTAAATTGGAACCTGTTTTATGCCAGACTGTTTTTGTATCTGACACATCGCTATTTCTGTTAGAAAATGCTACTTCATGCCAAAAGTGGAATTTAAAGCTTTATTTGATGTGAGATTTTCATTTTTTTTTTTTAAATATATACACGTTAACAGTCAGAAATCAACGTTTTAAGTATAGAAATGTTTAAAGCTTGCAGGTATTGTTTCGAGTATCCGAAGGCGCTCAACCTACGGTTCGCGGAACCGAGACATGATGCCCATTGCAATGTTAAATTCTACGAATTGAAAAATCTATGTTAGGAGACCTAGGGCCCGTATAAAAAATTGAATTTGTATTTTTGGACTCAATTATTTCCTTCGCATTAAACTTCCAATGTCTAGTCTCTGCATCTGATTTTGAACATTTTCGCAATTGGAGATATGCATCTAGTGCTAACGGTTGCAAAAATAGAGGTCTTACAGGTTAAACCGGAGCACCTAGTATAAATATATCATGTAATTAAGTCCTTAAGGTCAATGATGTTGGTAGAAAAGTCTTCTCCGAATAAATACGTTTTGCACAACGTTCTTTCTAAAACATGTCAAAATTTGTTTCCAATGTATTGCCACGGATTTCTATATTTTTTATCTGCTTAAGAATTCAGTTTTTTAAATTTAAAGAAAAAAAACCGTGTATGTAAAATTTATATTCCAAACAGTCTAAGATCTAATTTTATGAAGATAATTCAAATGCGTACGATATCAGAAGGATATTTTGAAAATCAGGACATAGTGTGAAACTATTCTGGAGCTGCTACATTTTCTTTTTATTTGTTTTATACAAAACTCATTTTAGTAATCTAACTTGTCTCGTTATTAATAGTTTAATATACTTGTTTGTAACTGTTAAATATTTATATTCTGTTTTATTACCTCGCAGAACTTTTTCAATTGAATTTTATAAAAAAAAAACCAAAACAAATATAAAACATTTAAAGCACAAAGTTTGACCCAATAAAAAGCACGAAAAAAATAAAGTAAAAGCATTAAAACATCATTTTGATTTAAACGTTATTTATCGGAAGGAGCAAGTAAATAAAATACAAAAAAAAAATAAATAAAATGTGCGTCGTAATCTAGTCAACAAAAAAATAATTGCATTTTAACGTAATGATTTCCTGACCTCTGAAATATCTTTTTTTACTAAAAATAATGTATTAAAAATCAATAAGAATGTTAGTGCAGCCACAAGATTTTATTGCTCTTCTCTTTTTTATTTGTAAATCATTTATTCAGAGATGAGATGTTGCAATTCCATTTTATTCGACATCTTATGATGACTCATTTACTAATTTCCACCTCTCGTTTATGATGCAACCATGTTTTACGTTTTGAAAGAATTTATTTTGTTATTTTTGTTATTTAGTTCCAAAAACGGATTTCATTTCTGTTACAGTTTGTATATATATTTAATCCTATTGTTAAGCAATAAAATTGTTCTGAATTATTTTTGGTTGCATTTTTGTATTGATTGGCATTTCAAAATCATGTACAAAAATTAATTTTTTAATTACACTTCAAACAATACTTGCTACAGCATGACAAGCTTTTATATATATGAAATATTATATATATATATATATATTTTTTTGAATTAACAAAAATTTTAGAACAAAAAATGCATCAAGTAAGGTAACATAAAAAAGTCCTATTCTTTGACTAGAACATAAAAAAAAAACGGAGCAATTGTTCAATGAGGCTCAAGAGACACTATCGTATAACTACGATAGAAAGATGAATTACGTTGGTCAAATTAAAAAATAATATAATATCTCTAATAATATGTAATTTGCAATGCCCAACATTGCTGTTTGCGTAAAAACTAATGAATTAGTTCAGGTGGACAAAGATTAATTACAAAAGCTGCATCTAAATCAATGATGTCTGATCCGCTTCATGAATGAATGACTACAGCAATGGATGAGCGATTCGTAAATTAAAATCGTTATGGAACGCTGCATCGCATTCCAGGTATGCATATTGTTCTAAAACTCTGTATGAAGAAATTTTTTTTCAATTATTTATTTTCCTCACAAATGTAACATTTCTGGGGAACAATATAATTTAGGCAGTGAAAAGGAAAGGGATGCAAGTGTCCAAATTATTTTTTTAATTAAATTGAAGACCTGTACTGTACGTTGTACTAATGGTAGGATAACCTCCATTCAATTCTAAAAACCAATAGCATCACTCGACGTTAAATCCCGGTTATCACAAATTTGCCATTTCATCTACGCTTGTTCGCGGACTTTGCTGATTTCAAAAATGTTGCAAAAATTAATTACAAACATTTTAAATTTGCTAATAAATATGAAATGGTAAAAGATAAAAATTGGAAATCACAAAGCTTTCTCTGATTTAGTTTTTAGGTCTCGGTAAAGATTGAGTTTTGCGTCTTAATTATTAATGGATTTGAAGTACGAAATTTTTAACCTTAGAAAAGCGTAATAGAATTGCAGAATCACTTCTAATACATAAAGCCGAACCATCAACCTATATAAAAATATATAATACTAAGCTGTTTACGCCTAAAGTAAAACATCCGCAAAAGACGGATATCTGTACTCATATTTCAATCATTTTTCAAGTGCACAACTTGTTTTACGTTTATGTTAAATAAATAATTCCAAACCAATAACTATGTCTTTACATTTTAAAGATTATCAGTTATTCATATCTGTAGTTTCATATAATCTATCACGAAATCGCTGTGAAAATATTCTAATCACATTCATTAATTTGTTAAGGCTCTAGCACAGCCTAAATAAAAACAAGCAACACGAAATCTTAAAACAGAAAGCCGAAAATGCTAAGTCCGCGCGCAAGCGCAGTTGAAATGGCAAATTTGTGATAACCGGGATTTAACGTTTAGTTAAAATTAGTTAGTCTAGTTTAATTAAATTAAAGACCTGTACGGTACGTTGTACTACTGGTAGGATAACCTCCACTCAATTCTAGAAATCCACAGCATCTCCTACCCCACTATAGTTCCATCTCTAAAAGGGATATAACTAGTATCCCTGGTAGGTGCTGATATACAGCAAGATTTAGAAAATTAATTTCAATTAAAATCTGAAGTTCAAATGCGTTTTTCTCAAAATGTTAAAAAGTCTATTTATAGACCTTTGCACACTGCCAAAATTGAAACTAAAATAAATTGAAAAAAAAAAAAAGATTTGGGATTACTTCACTGAAATAGTATGCCGTGAAAATGACCATTGACGTTACACGAAATAGTAAACTTAGTAGGAAAAATATAAATTTATGTTATATTACGTACGAAAATCAGCTTCCCATTTCAAGAATTCAATTTATTTGGCTTGTGTGGATTTTTTTTTTTTTTTTTTTTGAATTTCTCAAAAGCATAATGCAAGAAAAAAAAAGGATAACGCTTTCCAGAAATTGTATTATTACTTTGACGGTGATCCTCCATGGAAGAAAAACTGACTACAGAAATGGCAACTTCCTGTCTGATAGGTATACGACGGCTTACAATGAACGCTTGTTTGATGAAAAGAAATATGTCATAAACCCTTCACGGAATTTTTTTTCGAAAGTATAGGTTTTAATATTTTTCATGAAAAGTTGCTACTTTATTGCTTCTTTATATTCTTGCAGTTTACACTTTTTTATTTCAATCTGCTTTACGCTTTTTAATTTTAAAATTTTAACCTTGATCAAGAATATTTTATTTAAAGACACGCAAAACTAAATAAATAAAAGCTCTAAAAGTTTACCAAAGTACACAGAAAAAAAAACGAAATAAACTTAGAAAATCTAAAAAATATAGTACTTTACTGGTGACTTTTTTAATATCTAGAACTAAAAATAGATTCCAAATTTCATTAAAAAAAGAAACGTATAACTTTTCATTTTTTGACACATTGGCTAGCTAATAAATAAAAATATTAATAAAAAATAATAAGATAAATAAAACAAAATAGGAGACTTCTTCAAGCAGAAATTAAGTCAGACATATCCAAAATTCAAAGTCCTCTATCTATTTTAATTTAGATGTTGTTGTGGTAAACAAAGGGAGCAATTGTTGTTACCTAATGTCCAACAGAATGATAATGGAGGTTTCCCTGGTATTTTTCGAAACAGTAAGTAAATTCAATAAAGACACTTTTTCAAATTTTACTATGACTAGATCCCTCAAATTTGATGTGTACATAATAATAACTATACATATATACATAAAAAGTGATATAAAACAAATAAAAAACTATCATGCAATCATAGTATTTTATTTATTTCGTATGCTATGCAGAAGTTCAATTGCTGTATTAAATAAATGAACAGAGCTATCTATCCTACCACCTCGACGATACCAAATACCTTTACACTTTGCAGTCTAGGTTTAAAAATAATAAATTCAGTCATTAATCGGTACGACCGTTATCGATCTGTAAGTTCGGTGGAGTCCATGCATGTCAGAGTATAAAATAAATAACAAATATAATGGAGAAAATGAACAAGGAGTTGGTTTGATTTTTTCCTTTACTGAGAAAGTATATAGTACTTAGAAAGTATTTACATTAGATCAAATATTAAATTTCAAGCATTGGTTACAAGTCTTGGAATGACATTCATTTGAAGCAACACAAGAAGGTAAAAACTTAGACAGTTAACGCTTCTTTTATTACAATTGTCGATCATCCTTAACGACTAACTGCACACGTGATAACACCTAATTTATAGGAATGAATGCGTATGACTGAATCAATTGCGTAAGGTGGAAGTTTCAACAGCCTGATGTAGTTTCTAATGTTTCAATTACACATGTCAGAATCAGTTTAATAAGCGATTATTTAGGGGAAACCCGGCTAAAGTGGATACCCCGGGCAAAACGAATTTTGCCTATAACTTCCAAATAATTAGTTTGTCGGCAGCCGCGTTGTCATAGCAACGGTCGTCTGTTGCCACTACGTGTGCGGCAAACACGTCGAGACGAGTTCGCGTCACGCGACACCAGTAACCGAACAAAGTATGTTTTTGGGAAAACAATATTAGTTTACAGAGGTTAGTGTTTCATTTATAACTTTAATACTATTTGTGGCATGTTCTTTGCACAACACTTATCCATGAATCGGTAAACTATGCGCTTGCGGGTGACAGAAAAAAATGTACCAAACAATGTCAGGCAGAATAAAAAAAATTAAATCGACGACTATTCATTAATAACTAGGAAATTTAGTGCAGACATGGGAAAGTGCTTCCGGTGGGAGGATGGAGTATTGTGATCTCCCCTCACTTTCCCCCGCGAAGAGTTCTGCGTCAACAATCATACTCACTCTCCGTAGCTATGTATTAATGATCTAATGTAAAAACAAGGGGGGGGGGGGGAGGGAGGGCTTTATTGGTTTTCTTGATCTTACTTGCCACACCCACCTAACATAACGTTCAGAATGTTCATGGAAAATGCATCTTTTTGTACTGTTTAAGTGAAATGTACATAAAAACTCACTACCACATAAACAATTATTTCATTTCAAACTTTAAACTGTCCTAAAAAATAGTTGAAGTATAAACTTATTAAAATAAAATGTTATTGGTGAGTAGGCTATAATTGAATATAAATCAAGTCATTCGCTTTTTATTTCACTTCCCCATAAGCTGCAATTTAAGCTTTCCGAAATCTTTCTACGGTGCAGAAACATGATGACTCTCATAAACTACATTTCAAAGGGAATTTAGATCGAATTACTATTATTCACAATTTAATCCATTTCGACTCACTTGAGGAAAATCCTCAACCAATAAAATACATCCCAATGTTTTACAATGCTTGAAGCCTGGCTTTTTACCTAAGATTAAATGTCAGAAATTGCACTAATTGCTCACTGAATAGCCTTTTAAAATTCTGTAACGAGAAGCATAAAATTAAGAAATCCACTCTTAAAATATTCAATCTTTTAAAGAAATACTCCTAATGTGCTCTCCTTGAGCAAGCTTCACGATATTAAAATTAAATTATACCGATACATTTATCCATCGTCATTTTTCGCATTTTTTCTTCGTACCACCTTTACTTGGCAGCTTAACGTTTTATAACGACCAAAAAGTTGCACGTTTTTTGACTTAATTACCTTAATTATGTGTCGACGAAGAAAATTATCGACAACTGCATCAAGAATTGCCTTACTATATCAGCATTTTTCTTTCGCCATTTTTTTTTCTTTTCGTATTCGATGCCTTGAAGATTCTATTTAAACAAATCCTTCAATACTCGATCTTTTTTTTCTTAGCTTAAAATTCTGTTGTTCAGTCTTTTTATCTATATCGGATTTTTTATTCCCAGTTTCCTCCTTCAGAAATCCAATAGATTATTGCTGATAAGCTGCGTCGTTTATTTATTGTGCGTTCATAAAGACGGGGAGCCGATTCGTATTGGTGTATCGTTTAAGGGTGGAAGACGATGAAAGTAAGGCTCAAAATAAATCAAAAACTTTGCTTTTGTGTAAATAATGAAATGGGAGAGTTGTGGTATCTAAATTCAATAGCTATTCAATGAAGATAAGAAATGAAAATGATTCTCCTTTAAATTTTTGCATAATTAATATATAGCCTCCAACATCAATTAATTGCTTGATATGGAGAATTAAATAATAAATATGAATTACCTTACGGTATAATATACAGTTATTTAAAGAAGTCATTTTTGTAGACATTAAAAATTGTGTTTGTTGTTCATTATTTTCAATTTAAAAGTTTTATTTCTTCGAGAAATTTTTTTTTTCAAAATCTAATTTTTCTAATTCTACTGCATTAAATTTTTGCCTTTAATGCAGTAAAATTGAACGAAACACAATTATAAATATTTCTTGGTTGCTGTAAAGTTGCATTCGAAAAAGGTATTATTATCACAGTAAAGGAATTCCCACGTTTATTCCATTTTCCTTTTTTTGTTAACCAGAAATCTACTGACGCTAATGTGGTTTGAGAGTAAAACTTTTGTTTAATATAACTATTCATTAACTAAATTACTTCTAGTAAAAAGTAATATATAAAACTGAAAAATCCTTAAATTAATGTAATTAATACCAAATTGAAGTAACAAACATTTTTTTCCTTGTTATGGAAACAGCCTTCATAAGTGTGATTTTCACCTAAAAGTTGGTTTCATGTATTTTATGAAGCCATAACTCAAAAGAGTACTGAATTGAAATGAAAATTTTTTCATAGTAAGTTTCATTTAATTACACGTTTTAAATCGAATGAAATCTTGTTTTCTTTTGCCTCCTGGACTAGAGGCTAGATTATAACACCCAACTTAATCTTGTTTTGAAAAGAGCATCAATGCGTCTAATTTACTCAAAAGTTTCTCTTTTTTTTGTGATGCTAAAACTCAGAAGAGTATTCAATTAAAATGTAATATTTTTACTATTCGGTTTGATTTGTTTTTATAGTAAACTTTTGCTCAGCAATAAAAGCGCATTTCCGACATGCCTAAAATAAGACTACCTCCAAAAATTGATTAAAAAAATACATAGATTTGAAAACTATCAACATTTTATGAATCAGAGACTGTACACAGATCCACAAACTGAGCTAGTCTGGTTGAAGTAGTACGCTTGTTTAAAATAAATCTTCATATTAATTTTTAATGATTTCATAATCATTTTTATTGCGTAAGTACTGAGCATTCATTTGGAATGCATAGACGAAAATGTTGTTATTACCGATCGATGCTTATTATATTGGTTTTGTTTGATGTTGGTAAACTTGAATGGGGAAAGATAAAACTTATAATGTTTTTCTAAAAATAAAATTAACACCATTACCCAGTACACGCTGTTAAATTTATGATTTTATGTCCAACAAATTGGTTGCATTTTCATGAAATGTATAAATGCTTACATACTATTCGACGTTTTCCACTTACGCATGTATAATATTCGAAAGCAACGTAAATGGAACAACGAAATCAAAGAATAGAGAATGAAATTGAAATTACGCCTTTTCTTTTCAACTTATAACACTATATTTCTCCAACACGGAGTTTTTTACCATATGAGACTCTTTCTCTTTTTAGGTTGCTTGGATACGTGTAGAAAGTCAAACAATACTGTCAATTCATACTCATGTGATCACTAGGAATTATAGGATTTCTTTAAATCACAAAGATCACACGCATTGGAATTTGCATATCGAAGATGTCCACGCAGAAGACCGTGGAAGCTATATGTGTCAAATTAATACAGTGCCCATGAAGAAACAGATTGGATTTCTTGAAGTTGTAGGTAAGCTGAAAAGAAATGATTTTCATTGATTCATTTTTGTTTTATTCAATCGTTTTACCATTTTCCTTTTTTATATTTTTTAAATTTATTTTTCATTTCATTATTACTATTTTCCTAAGAGAAAATAACATTACATTCAAGTTCCTAACCGTCAAACCAAAAAACAAGTGGCACGACAGCCCACAAGGGCCAAGGCTTATTGTGCCCATCTCAGTCTTCCTGACCAAGGGCTCTGGGGTCTAGGCAGATGTTGAAGTTAGGTGGTCAGCCTAACACGCAACCCCCAGGGTTTAGTTCTCAAGCACGCTTAATATTAATTTTATCGACCCACCGAAGGGATGAACGGCTGAGTCGACCATGCCCGACCCGGGGATAGAACCCGGACCTATGGCGTGGAAGCTCATGACAGTTTATTTATTTAGTTATTTATTACGCATTTTTAAGCAATATGTAACAACTTTGTATTTTCCAAGTATCATAAACCAATATCAAATTTCAATAAGTAGCATTATCTCCTGCAAAATTTATCTCTTTCTCCCTCTCTCTTTCTCTCTCGCTCTTTTAACTTGCTTGAGTTCAAAATTGTTGCAAAGATACAGTTTTAACTAATAAAACCACCATCACGACACATTATAATCTTCCGATATGTTAAACAAAAATCCAAGCGTCTTATGTTGACAATACAGGTTTCTTTGCTTAAAAATGTTGGAAAGTAATACTTTTTTTTTTTTTTTTTTTTGTAGTTTTTTGAATTAATGTAAGCAAATGTAAACCGAATAGCAATAAATTTGCATAATAATGTAAAATTTCGTAAGGTAGTTGGATAAATAAATTAGTAAATAAGGTAAAACCACTTACATACAATGCTACGAGAAAAATTAACGTTGATAAAAGTGTATTGAATTTGCATAATAATAATGGTGATGAAAATAATAAATAAATATATATATAATAATAATAATAATAATAATAATAATAATAATAATAATAATAATAATAATAATAATAGTGATAGTGATGAGGATGCTGCTGTTGATGATGATGATGATAACAATAATGATGATGATAATAAATAATTTGATAAAAATAATTTAATAAAAAATAATTATTAATAATTAGTTTCTTTAATTTTTAAGTTGCTCGTAGAAGCATTAAAATTCAAATCTGAATGAATTTTGTCAATCTGAATACAAAAATCCTTAGCATTTATTTCGCGTCAAAAATGAACCGAAAGTTTTCATTACCTTAGTCTCTAACGTTTCATAGTATGTATATCACCAAAGTGTTTCATTAATCAACTGATTATTTTTCAGTGCCTCCTCAATTTTCAAATACAGATAGAAATTCAGAAATCCTTGCTCGAGAGGGAACCAATGTGTCGCTAAGTTGTACAGTCACGGGTCATCCTCAGCCAAGTGTTTCTTGGCAAAGAGAAGATGGCCAAGCTTTTCATGCTGGTCCAACGCACAATAAAGATCAACAATGTAAGTACTGTTTTGAAAATTGACCTCATAACGCGCAACATTATTATTTGCTGTATAGGTTATTCCTAGCAAGAATAATATTTCAGGAAACGGTAAAGTTTTAAATGAACATTGATTAGTAGTATGAAAGTCTAACATAGAAAGTTTTAACATCGCAGTTACAATTTGTTAAAGGAAATTTGATATGCACACGCATACATATGTACATGCATACACATGCATGTAACGTCGTCACGTCAAAACTAGTTAAGAACTGAGGTTAAATTAAAAATTTAGAAAACAAAAATCCGACTTGCCTGTTATGTAACTAAAATGAACTCCGTGGACTCAGAATACATATGAAGTAACAGAATCGCGACGAAAAAGATAAAATTTAAATTCCTTTTAAAAACCTTTCTTATAAACAAACGTGAATTACAAATTTTAAATAAACTGGCATCGAAGAAAATTTTTAAATCATGGAGCTTTTTTTTCCGTGTCGGCGAACAATGAAAAGATCGAGTGAGTAAAGATTTAGATTGCATTTAAAATCTGCTAAAAAAGGCAGCAATTCGAGTTCTCTAAAATTGGAAGTTTCAAACAAACTCCATCAGAAGCAGAATACTTCGTCATTTCGATTAGTATTAATATTTTAAATGCACGAGTATGTTTTCACTATCAAATTTGTGAAAAGAAGCTACCGGTTTTGGATTAATACAGCCGCGGCATGCACAAAAGTCGTACCTGCATTTTTTATCAAAATTGAGTTACCGTCACCAGGTGATTCTTTACCTCATATTTTACCTAAATACAATGTTTTATAGTCACTTGTGAATGGGAAATATTTTTCAAAAAAAATCTGAAAAAGTTGTATCTGAATGAAATGCACGGATGCGCAGAGCTTTAAACGGCAATAGGCGAAATATTGCGGTCTATGCTTGCTATCAACCATATCTTTGCCAACACAAGCGATTAAAAAAGCGTAATAAATTCTTTGATTGGCATTTCATCATTTGTGATGTCATCGGCAGAAGCGCAAACAATGAAAGCACACCGCTTAAAATAATGTCTTTTTTTTAAAGTTAAACTTAATCAAATTATTAAAAAAAATTAGTCAGTTCCTATGTTTTTAAGCATGCTCTTACAGAAAAAAGTTCTTTTAAAATTTTGGAAACGACCCCATTTCTCATATTGAACTCACAAGCTGATACGACTTGTTTGCGCTTAGCTCGGCAGAATAACTTTGATGATTAAACCATTTTTTTTTTTTTTTTTTTGTATTATTTAACGAGACCTAACTAAGAACACTTTTGATCAAGTCTCTTTTTGAACAGAAAATAGATCATCAAAATCGGATCGGTTCCCGCGTTTAGTAACTACAGTTCCCACAAACAGATACATATGTAGGGGAATGGGGCGGGGGGAGTGAAACGGTTAAGATGACAGAGTTTTTTCAAAATGAAAAAATCGGAAATTTGTTTGAATATTGCAATACATAAAGAAAGAACAATGTATTTTATAATAAAACTTGCGTTAAAACAGTATTTTTTATTTTTGGCTGTGAATTTGAGTTTACAAAAAAAAGTGCAAAATTTTCCCTCTTTTTTTAATGGGAAAAAGTGAAAAATAAAATATTTTTCTAATGAAATATTTTCTTTTCGATTATAAAATATATGTTTGATCAAAAGAATCAGTAAATAAAAGGATTAATGAACAAATGAAAAGATAATTAAACAATAAACGAATAATTAAATAAATAAATCAATTAATGTATGGAGAAAAATAATTGAACGAGCAAAAGGATGAAATAATAAGAAAATAACTGAATGAATGAATGAATATACGTGAATTAATAATTGAAGGAATTTAAGTGAATTAATTAATAAATGAAAACATAAATGATTTATATTAAATGATTCAGTGAGTAAATGAAACAAACTATTTCACTTTGCCCCATCCACTTTGCCCGCATGTACTTTATTAATTGTACAATTCATTTAAAATACAAATATTCTTAATGATAACTAAATTAATACTGCATTGGTTATTAAAAGATCTCAATTAATATTTAAAATGTTAATAACAAGAACTTTATCATTTTATAGTAACAAAAGTAATTTTTGTCTTACAACAAAATATTAAAATATGAGTAACAATTTTTTAAAATTGCCTGTATTACCAGATGCTTTAATCTTCGGCGTTATTTTTTTTCTGACTGGAATAGATTACATATGGTTCTACATAGCTAAAAATATACCAAATAGGTGGAGATAAAAGCAGAGTAAATAGTCGACCAGTTCACTCTGCCCCGCTGTTTCATATTTCCCCATGTTCCCCTATAACTTATAACTCATTTCCTTGTTTCGTCGGGTGTTATTAAGAGATCTGGTGATCCCACCACGTATTGAGTTCCCGTTAGCCATATGTAAGAACATAGCTACTGATGCTCAAATTGATTTTTTGACTGTGTGTATATAGTCACGTACATAAAAAAATGCGTAATAAATTAACTTGTTAATAGTGACTTATAGGAAATTGATATAAAAGATTGTTAACTTTTTTGTGAATACAATCCTTCCTACAAAAGGTGGCCAAATTATAATACTCAAACAAACTTTAACGTAATTTATTGTTACATAGTTTTATCCTTTGAACACATTTAAAAGTTTATTTTAAATTTAATTCAACATATTAACTCCGCTTTTTGCTGCTTTCACGGCTTGGATGCTGCGTGACATGCTTTCAGTGCACGATATCGCAGTTTCGGTTACCTAGTATTATATTTGAAATCGTTTATTTATTTATTTATTTTTTAAATCACACTCACGAGAACATGCTCGTAACTTGAAATTTTAACGGACACTGACACTGACGTATGTCACATTTAACCATAGAGTAAAGAAATTTACATAGAGAGGCACGGTCTATGGTAAAAAGGAGATGAAATTGAAGTCGGCATTGTGGGACACAGCGGTGCAATGATGAGCGGGGTTATGATAACATAATCGCTTCGGGAGAACAGTTTTCACCAATCTCGTAAAGGGACCGAATAAAGTAGCTGGCGCATTGGTCTGCATTTTAATTCATGCTTTAATGCAATTTCAAAAACGTGCTTCATAAACTTGCTACAATATCTAAGTTTAAATTAACAACCAATTGAGATTCAGTAACGGAACGTTTTGAATCAAAATGTATCTCAAGATATTTAGCCAGAAGGCTAAGGATCTTGGGATTCAGCGGTGCAACTTCCGGCTTCAATTTCTTAGTATAGTGGAGCCTCTCTATGAAATTTCTTTACTCTATGAATTTAACATAATAAAAGGAACAAAACGTTAAGTAACAAACTTGAGAAAAAAACTGTAAAATGTGTTTAAATAATAAAACTATGCAACAGCAATAAAACACATAAAAAAATAAAGAAAAGTTTGTTTGAGTATATATAATTTGGCCTACCTTTGTGTATATCTTTAGTGAAGGAAAGCAGTAACAAATAATTTATTCATTTTTTAGATGCTACCTATGAAGGCGAAGTGCTAACGATATCAAAAGTAAGTCGGCTTCATATGGGTACGTATCTCTGTACTGCCAATAACAGCGTTCCACCGATTGTCACAAGAAGAATACAGCTTTATGTACATTGTAAGTATGGGTATATGAATTCTTACGAACCTATTTTTGAAAATTGCTTTTTCTGGAAGTTACAATTAATACAGTTTTTTAGACTCAGAAATTGTTGCTAAGGTATAAAAATGTCAACGCAGATAAGATCATACGAAGTTTTTAAGAAGAATTTATTGAACGTTGTTTATTAATTCGTTTAAGTGCTCCTAAGTACAGTGAATGTATTTAAATTATCTAAAATAATAATGAAATGTTTGCAAAATTGACTTATTGTATTAAAGTGAATTCTGACTATAAACATGCCATCCGTCTCAAATGCCGCAATGAGTAGAAATTCCAAAGATTTGTTAGTTTTAACTGGAATAATTAAAAATTCATGTTGTTTAATAGACAGAGACATATACTAAAACACAGTCGTTAAAAACAATATGTAAACGGGGGCTAGCAAGAAATGGGGAGTATTCTTTTTTGTGGAAAGTGTTTTACGCATTGTTTGTATATATTCAGAACAGAGAACTAGTAAAATAGAAACAGGAAGTCATAAAATAAATAAAAAAATAAACATAAACAATTTTACCGTTATTTTTATGTAAATGCACTAAAATGGTTAGAAGTTAGCTTTAAAATAGGCTGTAAAAATAGAATTGGGTAGTGTACCTACTTCTGGCAAAATCGTATTTCTTTTTTCTGGAAGCAATTACTTTTTACAAGTACCTATGAGGAAGTGAGGTAAGGGGGGGTAAGTGCCAAAATTAAAAAATACTGATAAGTAGTGAAGTATTGGGAGAGCCTTCTCCTATGTTTTGATGTAAGAGATGGTGCTAGTAGCCCTGGTTGGTGCTGATCTGCAGTATGATTTAGAAAAAAAACACAGAAAGCCTACCTAGGATATGAATTTTAAACGTGTTTTACCCAAAACTTCATAATGCTCACTTACTTTGCTTCTCATTGCCTCCTATTTGAACCCGTACTCGTAAAACGCATCAAAAACGTGCAATGTCGAAGAGAATGCAACGCAAAGTAATAACACTGAAAACAAATTTTAACGAATTTTCTGTTCCTCAATATACTTTGGGTGTTTCTTATAGATTTCAAGGTGCTGAAAAAGAATATGTTTGCAAAAAATTTTCTATCACCCTCGAATTTTAAAAAATTTCATTTACCGTAAACCGGGGTTACTTTAGACTGACGGGGTAACTTTATAAAAACCTGTTTTTTTATTTTTGAACCGTTCTGGCGGGCTTAATTTTACAATTGGCGACCCCCTGGTGGTCTCAGGGCTTTAAGAATCACTTTTCAGAGTGCACTGACATCGCCAATTGATTGAAACAGTAAAATGGTTTTGGCAACACTGATTTATGTGCTATCCGTGATATCAGCTGTTTTCAGTTTGTTGTCCTAACCTCTTCTGGTTCCACCAACTGAACAACCTTTCGAATTTGGGTGAGTTATTTTCTGATTACACAACTATTTAAGATAATTTTGTCTTTTTTTTATTTCTGTAACTTAATTCTACGATTTACTATGAATTAAAACATAAAACAACACAAGTTGAAAAGGTAACTTTGATACATGGGGAATTCTGAACATGGCCGCATCTGCTGCAGGATTCGAATCCCAAGGATCATACTTGGAGAGAATGCATTGTTTTCAGTTGACTTGAAGCTATAGATCAAAGACTGCTGTGAGTGTACCTTGGATAATGTTCACGATATGAGAAAGATCTCATGTGCCTCATTTATTTTAAAAAGTTTGTGATTTCTGTACCTTATTCTTAATTTCTTTACGAGCGTTTACAATTTTTGAATCTATTCTTTTCAAGTTCTGTTTTATTCTAATCAAGTGAAGTTACCTTGATATTTTTTATTGTGGAAATGAAGAAAAACATTACGATGGCTGTGGTTTTACATTTAAAAAACACGCTTAATGTGATTTTAAGCTTTTTTCAACTGCACTGCAAATAATCAAACACTTTTTGAACACTTTTTTCACACGGACACTTGTCCCCTTTTTTAGAACACTTATTTCGGAACATTTATTAGAACCGTTGTAAGAACAATTTTAGAAACACTTTTTGAACACGTACACTTGTCCCCTTTTTTAGAACACTTTTTTGAGTCAGTTTCCAAAACACTTCTAGAAACACAGTTCGGAACATATATTTAGTTCAGCATTCTTTTTAGCGCACTTTTTAAGCACTTATAGGATCGCGTTAAACACACGTTCTTGAACACTTCACTGAACATTTTGTGGCACTTATATAGGTACAGCTTCTAGAATGCGTTTTAGAACAATTTCTTCGCACTAATATCATCTGTGGATACCTACCGCACAAGTAGAAAAGAAGCTTTTAGAAATAATAAATATGCACTAAATTCGTGTTCATTTTGAGACTGCAAGCTGATGATGGTTTAGGCTTTGGATGAATCTAATTATTAATCAGCATAGCTACTATGAAAATTTAAAAAACAATGATATTTCTAAAATAATTGAATAGCTTACAGCAGAATTGCACACGAACAATGTTTACTAATAAAAAGGTTGCAGGAAAATGTAGCGCACAATATTACTTAGTACAGAAACTGCATTAACATTTAAAATATTCATTTTCATATTTACGTTTTCAAAGCTAATCCATACTGTAAAAAGTAAACAAAAGTGTAAAAACAAAGGCTCACATAACTTCAGTTTGTTACTTCATAAATTTCATTTTCAAAAATTTTAATTTCTCAAGATCAAAATAAATTTGCCTTAATTGTTTGAATTCGTGCTACTTTGCTATTCAGTGATCTATTGCTTGGTATCTGATCAATGACCTTAAACATTAGTTGTGTTCTTTTAAAAATGTAAGTGCAGTGGAATTCTTTAATGACTAATCATTTCCTTGAATATTAACTAAAGAGATGAGTGCTGGATCTGGGGGCGAAGGAGGGAGTCGGGACACTTGCTCCCGTGAGACAACTTTTGGGGGCAAACAAATTTGTTCAATTTCCGTGGGGGTGTGGGGGGGGGTTCGTTGAAACTCAATATAAAACTTAAAGGAAGATGAGTAAGAGCATCAGTTTCAAGATTTGCCCTAGCTCGGAAAAATCGTATATCCGATACTGACAATTATCAATTAATTATTTTTAGTTTTAGCTCCTTGCATAAGGAAGAAAAGTGTTCGCGAAAAACAAAATGAAAAAAAAAACTTATTCGTCAGTGGATGGCATACACTTTCAGTTTAGTAGCCCCTTTTTTACCATTAGTAGCCACTTTATTCAAAACATTTATTTATTTCTTGAATGAGGAAAAAAGTACTGCATTAAAACATGAGCTGTGGAAAAAGGTATTACCGTATGAGATCTAACTGCAATTCCATTAATTTGCCTTTTTTCTATCCCCTCCCCCCCTCCCGTCAAAGGTGAATACAAACCTTTTGTATAAGCTTTAAAGTTTGTACTTGTTTTTGAGGGGTGTGGTTTGGATCCTGAAAATAATAATGGCTTTTATTATCGATTAAAAGACAACATGTAATACGAAGGTACATCGCAAACAAATTGCTTCAAAATAGAAATGATTTGTGTATGAAAAATCATTGGTGCAAAAATTGCGTGGCCGTTTCGGTTCTTAAGACGTGACTGGTTGAGTACTCTTTTTAACTTCTATCGTTTGGCATTTAATCTCCAGATGGCAACTAAATGCTATACATTCAGGTCTAACTCAATCAGACAGTTAATATCAAGTTCATTAACTAATGCAGCTAAATTTAAAATACACAACTGAATTATGTTTCAGACTTACGCACATAACACTGAACTGAGTTTTTCAAACTTGTCTAGTCATTAAACACAATATGTTTAAAATGAATTTATTTAACTTTATACATACACATTAAAAAAAATACATAACAATGCTTGAAACTATCTTGCTTTCTACAACCTGGTAAAACATTACCTAAAAAAAAATTGAAAAAGCTTTTTTTTTTTTTTTTACAAAAATACGCTCAGTTACGAGAACACAAGCAATACGTTATACATTTATTTGTAAGCTGTAGGGGAATGTGGGGCAAAGTGAAATAGTGGTGCAAAGTGAAATGGTGAAATAATTACATTTACTGCCAACAATCTCGTAATATTTTAACTATATAGTAGCACATGTACTCTATTCTAGTCAGGAAAAAAATACATCTGGAGTTTAAAATTAATGATAATAATGGCAATTTTCAAAAAAAGATATTCATATTGTAATATTTTGATGTAAGTCAAAAATTATTTTTGCAAGAATAAAATGATAAAATTATAGTTACTAACATTTTAAATATTAATTGAGACCTTCTAATATTTGATGCAGGATTTTTTACATCTTTCGGTAAATTTTAAGCTTACTTGTATTTCTAATATTGGCAAGGTGAATGGGACAAAGTGAAATAGTTTATTTCGTTTACTCACTCAATTACACTGTTCGGTATAAAAAAAAAAAAAAAACTTCAAAATGTTTCTGACATTTCATCGGCTGATTCTTATGTAAAATGACCCCTTGAATCTAAATATGACCTCCGTTTTCTCCATATACGTACCTGTTTTTTTTTGTTAAAGACCCCCCAAGTTTTTTTCAATTTTCCTTAGTTTTAGAGCATTTTTTTTTTTTTTTTTGGAGGTAAAGGGAGTTTTACATTATCTGCTAACATAGTTTTGGTGGGCAAGAGAGGTTCAAAGTTCAAGATCATGGACACCCATCACAAAAAGGGAAACATAGGGGTATTTCCCCCCCCCCCCCAAATATTAGAAAAATCACGAAAAATGATCTTTTTTTTCTGCTTTATTAAAAAAGATGTTTAAAAAAAATTTTTGGTGTAGAATGAGAGTATAAAAACTCCCTTCTATGACTCCTATGCCCAAAAAAATTTTCGGATGTAAAAAAATTTAAAAAAAAACTGTCTTATAAACGCCGTATGTTGCATACGAGTTGAATCGCAGGTCATCATTCAAATAGACATTCTTCTGGCTGATTCTTATATAAAATGACTCCTTTTTTCCAAATACGACCACCTTTCCCTCATCACGCCCCCCGTTTTAGAACCTCCCCCCTCCCCTGATTCAGAGCCATT